>NC_060953.1:23902615-23926130 GCF_022045245.1 Lucilia cuprina
GAAGGGTTTCCGAAAAGGGTTCAAAATTTCATCACTAGTGATTAAAACTATAAAAATATTTTTTTTTTGTAAATTGTAATAATAATTTGAATCAAATAAAAAAAAAAACATAAAGCTGTAAGTTTAGTGTTTTTTTTTATAAACATATATGTATGTTAAGAATTTTTCGATCTCACTCCTTAGAATCTATGGGCATAAATTAATTGTTCTAATTAGTATATTCTTTTATTTTTTTGTTTATTTAGTTTTTTTGTAATTAATCAATTTTATTTATAATAAATTTATTATTGTAAATAGGAAAATCCACACGAGAAGTATGGGACACGAACCTCCTACAGCCCGACCAAAAAGCCAGCACATTAAAGGCTTCCTCGCCCTGATCGTGAAGGTTGTACATTTACTTAAATGTAAAACTCAACTGTTGTAAAAAATGTATTAAGATAAAATACCAAATTTACCGCTGAATGCTACAAGACCGCGAGTGGTTGTAAAGCACTCTTACGAAACAAAATCTTAAAACTAACTTAGAACTAAGATAAGACCTCATGCAATCTTTTTATGCATTCAATCTTATCAATTTCATATTCCCATTTAAGGGTGGGTTTTCAAGTGCGCTAGTGATAAGAATATGCTCTATTTCAAATTATATCTCATAATGTCTATGCGCTACATAAACATGAGAATTAAAGTGCATCTTAAAACTAGCATTCTTATCATTACTAAAAGTTGTCATAAAAAACTAAGCGATAAATATTTATTTATAACTCAAGTGAACTAATCGAATAGTTTTTATGACCAAACACATGCACCAAAATAAGATTTTAAACTATGTTCAAATATGTTTCAGCCAGGGGAAATACTAAATTAATGTATAATTATTTTGTCTAAATATGTATATAGTAATTTATGAATACTTATGTATAATGAACCGGTACAGAATAATTGGCATGACTTCCTCTTCCTATACTTGTAGCAGTAGTAGCCATCAAGATACTTTTCTTCATCGGCTGGATTATTATCTTTGTTGGCGTAAGAAAATGTTTCGTCACCAGTATCGATATTAACATCTTCGGCTATCTTTATCGATAGCCCCAGTTTTATCACAGGCAATTTTATGATCACCATTATTTCCTTCAGCATCATTGTCATAATCGGAATTTTCATTATTGGCATTAATACACACTTTTGCACAGGCTTTAGTAGAAGACACATCGCCTATGTTGGCTTCATTTGTGGTATCAATAGCATTAGTTTCATCAACGATAGATCCAGTTTCATTTATAATCCCTTCATCAGATTAATTATTGTCGGCATATTTAACTTCAGTGTTGATATTACTGAGTTGTTTATCTAATCTAATCTAATTTATCAATTACAGCAAGAGGAGTTTCAAAAACAACACCAGTACTCCCTCTTTTATATTCTTCATTATCTCCAACATCATTTCTCATGGCTTCTTCAACGATTGATTCTTTAACAGCATATTCACCAGAAGTACCCAAGAATAAGTTGTCACCATCATAAAATCCTCCATAGTGAGGACTTGCCGGGGAAATTTTAGCAGCAACATTAGACAAACCACTAATGAGTGTAAAAATAAAATAAATCTGTATTTGTAATAAGATTCATTATTCTCGTCTTCTGCTTCTTTGCTAATTTCAGCTCTCCTCTGCTTTAGTAATTGGAGTACTTTTTCGTATTTGACATTTGATCTGTGCCGCTGAATCATTATATCCATTTCAAACATACCACACTGGGAATAGCAATATTCCAATTGCTTCATATAGTTGCTCAGTTATATAATTCTTTCGTCAATATCGCTTACAGAATTATATAAATTTATAACTCCGCTTATCCCTTCTCTTGATCTCTCCATTTTCTTTTCAATCTCCCAAAATATGTTCTCATGTGAAATAGATGCAAATTTTGGGCATTCTTCCAATTCATGTTCACCACGATAGTAACACGTGCATAGATTAAATGTTATCTTCTTAAACACTTCTGTGTTCTATTTATTCTCTTCTACCTCCTTCTTTTCATCACAACGATCTTCATTATGCTCTCTTGGAGCACTTTTTAACTCACGTGGAGTTTTTTTCTTGGTTTCTTGAACACTGCTCTGGCATTGATGCCATTTCCAACTCTCGTGGAGCTTTCATTATCTCTTTTTTATAGAGATTTTTTGCTCACTTTGAGCATTTTCTGACTCTCGTAGAGTCATCTTTAACTCTCGTGGAGTTTTTACTGGTTCTCTTGGAACCTCCTTTGGCGCCTTGTCCTTCTTTGGAGCATCCTCTAGCTCTCTTGAAGCTTCTCTTGGAACCTCTTTTGGCATTAAAGCCAGTTTTAGCTCTCTTGGAACTTTTTGCTCTTTTTGAGCATTTTCAGGCTGTCTTAGAGCTCAATGGAGATTATCATGGATTCCATGTAATTTCGTAGCCTAGTTTCTAGGTCTTCTTTTGTTGTTGTCGACATATTGTATACTTCTTTTTATATACTTTTTATTTATTTTTTAATATACTTTTCACATATATTAAATTTATAATTAGCTGTTGCTAATTCAATCTCTGTCAAAGCCGAGATTGACGCTTTTTTTCACGAACAGTGAACCTGGCCACGGCACTTATCCGTTTCGAAGGACCAAAATGTAAAAATTGTATTAAAATAATAATACAAACTTTTCCGCTGAATGTTCCAAGACCGCTAGTGGTTGTAAGGCACTCTTACGAATCTTGAATCAGTGTTTACATTACAATAATTGGCGTCCAACGTGGGGCCCAAAGGGTTTTTTCCTTTTAGCCCCTTTCCCGATAAATTTAGAGTTTATTTAATTTTGCTTAAAAATCAGGAATTTTAATGGTGTTTGTTTAGTTTATAAATATCAATCTATTCTTTTATGGATCTTTTAGCTACCTGAGAGGGATAAATCGAGTAAGCTAACCGAAAAGTTCCAGGTTTTTGTTTATAGGCTGAAGAGATTCTATTAAAACGTCTGTGGTGTTCTTGCATATATGTAAATGTTTTAGTGAAATCATATACTAACATGAATATTAGCTGTAAATTTATGAAATGAATTACAATACTTCTGCGGGTGGCAATTTATTGTCCAATATAGATTTGATTGTCTTCAAAGTACCAAAAAGAAAGACAAATGTTGGCTGGTTTTGTTATTTTATACATTTTTCTTTAAACTTTTACATATTTCTTTTTTTTACACAATAGTTTTGAAGTATAAAAATTAGTTTATTTTCAGTCTTATAACATTGTCACATCTTTCGTCAAAGAAAACACTTAAATCATATAATATTGCTTTATTCGATTTTATAGAAATTGAGAGTTGTTTTAAGATTCTTATTACCTGTATTAGAAAACTAACATTACTTTTACTGTCGAAAAAATAAACCGACTAATTAATAGCTCAAGGTTAAAGTTTCCCCAACTTCCTTCACTACAACCATCAGTTCAACCATCAGTCACTACAACCATCAGTTATTCCTGCAGCTCATTCTGATTTGAATCTTTCCGGAGCAACATCAAATTTTGACCCAAATCAATGTTTTTTATATTCTGAAACAATCATCGATTGTCCTTGCATCGTCCTTGCATTGAAAACTTTTTGCAAACGGCTTCCGAATGTCCTGTATGCAAAAGAGCTTGTCAGATCTTGGAACTCAGGAAATTGGATATTTCTAAGCCAAAGGTAAATGCGAAACCACCAAATCGGAGAGGTCGTGGAGTGAAAGCTCACCAGTATAACACACGCAGTGTCAGTTGTAATCTTTTTTCTGATGCACAGATTCCTTCTTTTAATGTAACTGCGGATAATGCAGCAGATCTAACTAATCTAGTTCGTGAAATTTTGAAACCCTTGAGGGTTTCAAAATGCTTCCGTTTTTTCTCCAAATCATCCTATGAATACCCAAGCTTCCAACATTCCATTTTCTAATAACGTAAATGTTGATTACAATCGTATTAATCAAATGATTGAAAATAATTTAACTAGACTTTTCACAAATTTGAACATAATTCCGAATAACATTAGAAACGAAAATCTAACAACTCGTCATATACAAAATGATTATATATCAGCCCAAGCACAACCTCGAAATAATCCACAAAACTCCTTAACAATTGCTCAAGCTTATCTAGCATATCGTATAATCCTGATAAAATCAGTTCCATAATTCATAATTGGAATCTGAAATTTGATGGTTCTCACACCGATGGTTTAATATAGAAGAGTGTTGACTAGGGGTACTTTTAATTCAGATTTCGGTTTAATTTGCAAAAATCTACATATTTTATTAACTGGTAAGGCCAGGGATTGGTTCTGGCGTTACCATAAAAACGTTCAGAACATTGTCTGGGAGGACTTTTGGGAGGCAATTCGTTGTCAATACCGGGATTTCAAACCATCGTATGATATCCGAGAGGAATTGAGAAATAGGAAACAGAAACCCGGTGAAAATTTTGACGTCTATTTTTATGTTGTTTCAACAATTATAGATCGTCTAGCGTCTCCTATTTCCGAAATGGAACTAATTGAAATTTTGACCCGAAATTTGAGACCTAAAATCAGGCAGGATTTATTGTATATACCTATTCATTACATACCCCATTTACGAAAACTTGTGCAAATGCGTGAAAACTTTTTAAGCGATTAACATGTAAAAAGAAATTTAACATTACGATCTAACCACGTAAATATGTTTCAGAGTTGGAAAAACCTGATATAATAAATTCTACAGATTCTATTATCGAACCTGATGTTTCGGTAATTCAAGGTCCAATTTTAACAAAATGTTGGAATTGCAATGAAAGCGGACATCATTGGTTAGATTGTCTAAAAGAAAGGCACGTTTTCTGTTTCGGATGCGGTGCCAAGGGGATAAACCCAATTGTGAAAAATGTACATCTAAAAGACTAACATTTCCAAAAAACTTAGTAGCCCAAATGCCAAAGGCGAACTAACTTTATCCTCCGATTTTTCAATTAAAAAATCTGCTATTTCTCTTGATAATGACCCGGCTATTTCTAAAGTTGATTCTACTGATCCTTATATTGACAAGTTTGAACATACAAGTGACTCTAATGAACATAATCTGTTTCCTAAAACTCTTTTAACCCGTCCAAAATTATGACATATGACTATAAAATAAATATGAAACTTTATCATTTTTGTATCACTTTGCTACTAAAAATTGCAGTCATATATATTCGTATTAATATAAAAATTGCAACTCGTGTTTGCAATTTCTAGTAGCAGGCAGACATAATTGCAGGCCAACACAAATATATTTTTGTGCTTTAGCAGCGCACACTTAAATTTGTTTAACTAATATGGCGAGTATCCTAGCAGAAATGTAACTTTATTTTGGTTTTGCTACTGCCAGTTTAAGTTTTATTTATTATTTTTTGCAATATTGATGCTGCAATGTATGTATGTATGTATGTATGTATGTATGTATGTATGTATGTATGTATGTATGTATGTATGTATGTATGTATGTATGTATGTATGTAAAAATATTTAAAGTCTCTATCTGTCATTTCCATGAAAATAAGATTTTGATGGCAAAATATCCCGCATCAGTGACATCAATTTCAAAAGAAAAAATCTTTTTTGGCAAATTTATAACAATTTTAATGTTTCTCTATCTTAAAAAAAGAAAAATTTTCAATGCAAAACTCTATCTTATACAAAAATTGCTTAAAACACTATTATTTTGTACAATTTTCTGTTGAAAAAAAGTGTTTTTACGAATTTGGACGTGCTGAACACAAATCCGTTAAAATATATTTGAAATCGATTTAATAGTTTTCGAGATATCGCTCATTATGATTCTAATGTGATTAATTTTATTGCCGTGTTTAATCATATAAAATTGATTTTGGACCAAAACTGTAAAATTTCTTTTTCAACAATTATCAATATATATAAAATTCTAACGTTACTGACTGACTGACTGATTGACTGATTCATCATCGCACAGCCTAAACGGTTAAAGCTTAAGAGCTGAAATTTGGACAGGGGGTTGGTCTCCCACCAAATAGATCCACTAAAACGGGATTTTTGGAAATTCGAATGTTTAGGGGGTAAAAAAGGGTAAAAACGGGAAAATCGGTAACCTCATATCTCCTAAACTAGAAAAGATACAAAAATAGTTTAAAGCTTATCGTCGTTCATTTAAAAAATAAGCGGACAGGTGTCTGGTACTTTTTTCAATTTCGGCCCCTTTAGGGAATAAACGGGTAAAAACTGTATTTTGGTACTTTTTTTGCACCCCATGTATCTTTTAAACCAGTGAACATTCAAACAATATTTTTGACTCCTTCATAACTTGACGAAAAAATAAAAATATAAATTTAGTACTTTTTTGTTATTCGGATGTTTAAGGGGTGAAAATTGTATCTATTTTTGGTACTTTTTTCATAAAACATTGACTTTGGTTTATTAACTTATACATATAAATACGTAATAACGGGCTCCCACTACGATGTTGCAACATTTTGGAATAGAATTTTTATTTCGTTAATGAAATTAAGCATGTAGAGCCCGGAGTAAATGAGAATCTATAAAAGGGGACTTTTTGGTACTTTTTCGTTCTTCAAAAGGTACTTTTTGAATTTCCTATAATATTGAACCAAGAAACATGAAATTAAGAATGTAGAGCCCGGAGTGAATGAGAATCTATAAAAGGGGACTTTTTGATATTTTTTCGTTCTACAAAAGGTACTTTTTGAATTTCCTATAATATTGAACCTAGAAACATGAAATTAAGTATGTAGAGGATGGATTAAGTGAGAACCTATAAAAGGGGACTTTTGGTACTTTTTCGTTCTTCAAAAGGTACTTTTTGGATTTTTGTATAATATTGAACCTAGAAACATGAAATTAAGCATGTAGAGCCCGGAGTAAATGAGAATCTATAAAAGGAGACTTTTTGGTACTGTTTCGTTCTACAAAAGGTACTTTTTGAATTTTCTATAATATTGAACCTAGAAACATGAAATTAAGCGTTTAGAACCCGGAGTAAATGAGAATCTATAAAAGGGGTACTTTTTCGTTCTTCAAAAGGTACTTTTTTAATTTCCTATAATATTGAACATAGAAACGTGAAATTAAGTATGTAGAGGATGGATTAAGTGAGAACCTATAAAAGGGGACTTTTGGTACTTTTTCGTTCTTCAAAAGGTACTTTTTGGATTTTTGCATAATATTGAACCTAGAAACATGAAATTAAGCATGTAGAGCCCGGAGTAAATGAGAATCTATAAAAGGAGACTTTTTGGTACTGTTTCGTTCTACAAAAGGTACTTTTTGAGTTTTCTATAAAATTTAACCTAGAAACATGAAATTAAGCATGTAGAGCCTGCAGTTATTGAGAATCTATAAAAGAGGACTTTTCGTTCATCAAAAGGTACTTTTTGAATTTTTTATAATATTGAACCTAGAAACATGAAATTAAGTATGTAGAGTATGGATTAAGTGAGAACATATAAAAGGGGAGTTTTTGAAACCTTTTCGTTCTTCAAAAGGTACTTTTTGGATTTTTTGTATAATATTGAACATAGGAACGTGAAATTAAGCATATAGAGCCCGGATTAAGTGAGGACCTAAAAAAGGGGACTTTTTGGTACTTTTCCGTTCTTTAAAAGGTACATTTTGAATTTTCTATAATATTGAACCTAGAAACATGAAATTAAGCGTTTAGAGCCTGGATTAAGTGAAAACCTATAAAGGGTACTTTTTCGTTCTTCAAAAGGTACTTTTTGTGTTTTTTATAATATTGATCCTAGACACATGAAATTAAGCATGTGGATCCCGGAGTTAATTAGAATCTTTAAAAGCAATCAGGGACTTGAGTAATTGAAAATTTAAACTGGAATATTTTATGGTACTTTTTGAATTTTCTATAATATTAAACTTAGGAACATGAAATTAAATAAAATTGGTCCTTTGGTACTTTTTCGTACTTCACTGGTACTGGTACTTTTAGAGCTTTCTAAAATATTGAATATACAAACATAAAATTAAACACGCAGTATTCCAATTGAACGAAAATTGAAAAAGCATACTCTGGTACTTTTTTGTTCTTTTACTAATACTTTTCGAATTTTCTATAATATTGAACCTAAAAACATTAAATTGGACATGTAGCTTCCTGATTGTATAAAAATCTTTATGCGATTTTTTGGTTTCTGGTTGCAAATTAAACATGCGTCATCCTGATTTAATGAAAATATATAAAAAGGCACTGTCTGGTACTTTTTCGTTCTTCAACTGTTTTTTTCTAATTTTATATAGAGTATATATATTCTGGATCCTTATAGGTAGCGGAGATGATTAAGCCATGTCCGTCTGTCTGTCCGTCTGTCTGTCTGTCTGTCTGTCTGTCTGTATGTTTGTTGAAATCAGTTTTTAGAAGACCCCAGATATCTGCGAGATCCGAATCTTCCATAATTCTATCAGACATACGACCGGCAAGAACGCTATTTAAAATCAGCAAAATCGGTCCATAAATAACGGAGATATGAGCAAAAAACCGAGACAACCTCTGAAAATTTCATATAAAATTTAGATTTTTTATTCATGCTCAGACAGAAACTGCAAAAAACAAAAACAAAATACATAACAATACGGTAAATATTGTTATTGTAATTTGTTTATAAAAGCAAAGCAGAGCAAGAGCAGCAGAGCAAGAGTAGCAGAGCGAGAGCAGCACTAATGTTTTGTTATTGGCTAGAAATATGAAATTAAGTATGTAGAGCCTGGATTAAGTGAGAACCTATAAAAGGGGACTTTCTGGTACTTTTTCCTTCTTCAAAAGGTATTTTTTGAAATTTCTATAATATTGAACCTAGAAACATGAAATTAAGTATGCATGGCCCGGATTAAGTGAGGACCCAAAGAAGGGGAGTTTTTGGTACTTTTTCGTTTTTCAAAAGGTACTTTTTGCAATTTCTACAATATTGAACCTAGAAACATGTAATTAAGTATGTATGGCCAGGACCCATACAAGGGGACTTTTTGGTACTTTTTCGTTTTTCAAAAGGTACTTTTTGCAATTTCTACGATATTAAACCTAGAAACATGTAATTATGTATGTAATGCCCGGATTAAGTAAGGACTCATAAAAGGGGACTTATTGGTACTTTTTCGTTTTTCAAAAGGTACTTTTTGCAATTTCTACGATATTAAACCTAGAAACATGTAATTAAGTATGTATGGCCAGGATTAAGTGAGGACCCATGAAAGGGTACTTTTTGGTACTTTTTCATTCTTCAAAAGGTACTTTTTGAAATTTCTATAATATTGAACCTAGAAACATGTTATTAAGTTCGTATATCCCGGATTAAGTGAGAACCAGTAAAAGGGGACTTCTTGGTACTTTTACGTTCTTCAAAAGGTACTTTTTACAATTTCTACAAAATTGAACCTAGGAACATGTAATTAAGTTTGTATGGCCCGGATTAACTGAGGACCCATAGATGGGGACTTTTTGGTACTTTTTCGTTCTTCAAAAGGTACAAAAGGCTTTAAACACATCATGGTGAAGGGTATATAAGATTCGGCACAGCCGAATATAGAACTCTTATTTGTTTTTATTAAGATTTGGTTTTTGCTTAATTTTTTTTCTGCGACTTTTTTGATTTTTTACAATTTTTTTAATTACTGATTTTATCTTTCTATTATTTTTTCCTCTGTTACACCATTTCCATGGTGGTATGAAATTTTACTAAAAACACGATCTATTTGAAATGTGTAATATTATATTGATGCTTTTTCAGTTTGTGTGGAATAAATATAAATCGACACTTTCTACGCCGAATTTTCGCTTCTTTTCGAAATTTCTATTTTTTTTCCACTAATTCAGGGTTTTTAAGTATTTTCTACGAATTAGTGGTATTGAATATAATCTTCGTTTTTCACTATTCAAGATGCTTATTTTTAACTATTTATATTACACTTTAGTCACTTTGGGCAGTTTCTTTCCTTATCTGATGGTTGTTTTGTTGATCCGTTGTAGATGGTGGGTAAATAGTTATTAGTTGAATAGGAAGGAGGCCTTTAAAGCAAACTTTATTTTTGCAATTGGGAAATTTGACGCCGGCAATGAACCTGTGATGGCTGTGCCGTGCTATTCCTGAAGAAATCTTTCCTTCCAACCAACCTGAAAATTACAAACCATACACCAGATGCCTACTCGTGGACACGATGTGGGATAGAAATTGCCCTAAGTTGAACAAGTATTATGCAAAACATTAAACAAATACCAGAAATTCGCGTAAAAATAAATATTTACCTTGATCTTTGAGTTCTTAATATATTCAAATATTTATGAAATTATATAAAATTTAGAAAAACTTATGGATTCCAATGATGGCTTTTGATGAATTATAGAAAATATTATTGACCAAGTGATCTGTCTTCTAAGATGGTTGAAACAAAAAGGAAGTAGCGTGATTCTTAACTCTTCGTAGAAAACTCGCGAAGAGCATTTGTATTAGTGCAATAAAATAAGAACAAGCAAATATCGAATACCCACTTTGGTATAAATGGTACTGCCAGTCAAAATTGAAAATATGATACGGATTCACCCTCAAATACAACCGTAGGGACCTTTACTTCTCCTTTTTTCTTTTTTTCAATTTAAAATTTGAAATTTAAAAATGAAATTTTACCTACATTTACAATTAGTAAATAATCTTGACACCAATGTTTAATTAAAAGAAGAATATCGTTTCCAATAGGTTCTGATTCTTGTAAGCTAAGAAATTAGAATTATAATATTGTAAGCAAAACCAAAAATGTGAACAGAATCAGTGAACTGCAAAAAATAAATTTTTCCCTGATTTAATTATACAATAAAATGTTTATTCCGTTTTGTTCATTCAAAAAAAAAACTTAAATATTGAATAAAATCCAATTCAAATATTTCAAAATAAAAAAATAATTTTTGAGTCGATCGAATAAACACTCAAATTGATTAGACTGAATTGAGCAATGATTTTATTCATAAAACCAGACAAAGGGTAAAAATTTGATTTATTTAAAAACAAATTTGAATTTTTTTTTGTTGAAACATTTTTGAACATTTGAATGAAAATACACAAAAATACAACAATTTTTAAGGCGGATATTTTTCAATCACCCATTGCAGTTTTCTGAATAGAATTAGTTTAAGGCATAATTTTATATACATAATTTTACTAGAATGTCCACCACAAAACCTAATAATTCTGACTCCATGAGCAACAGAATTAGGAGGAAAAAGGACATTTAACTACGGAGATCCTTGGCATGGTATGTCCCCAGAATCTTACCAGAGAGATCTTCCAAAATGTAGTAGTGACTGCCCAGTTTCTCCTTGATCCTAGCTTTTAGAAATGTTGATGCTAATTTTGCATTGAAGTTTTTCTCTGCACTACTTTGTGCAAAATTTCGCCAAAAAACCTCTTGGCCTATACGAAAATTTGGAACTCTTAGATCATACTGTTTTCGATTACGTTCATAAGTATCACGTATACATTTACGAATGTCCTGTCTAATAGTTTGCAATTGGTCATCATGAGAAAGTGTCACCGAAGGTTCGTTATGTAAATTCAATTTTCTCAAAACATCATATGTGGACCCATGTGTAACCATGTTAAATCCGAAAAGAGCATAATGTGGAGCACATTTTATTGTCTGGTGGAGAGAATTCCGTAAAGCACAACTGATGGCCGTTAAGTGTTCATCCCAAAGCTTTTGATCACCTTTCAAATACGCTCGAATTCCTTCTATTAGAGATCTGTTTACCCGTTCCGAAGCATTTGACTGCGGCGAATATATTGCCGTGTATGTATGAGTAATGCCATATTTTGTTAAAAGAGCATTAAACTCATTAGCTCGAAATTGTGTACCGTTATCACTAATGATCGTTTCGGGAACGCCGTATACATGGAATACTTGTTTTTTATGAATTCGTTTATTTTCGAGGTTTTGAAATTCTTAAGTGGACAAAGCCAGTGAAACTTTGAGAAGTGGTCTAATACTATCAGTAGACCAATATATCCCGACTTACTCCGAGGATATGGTCCAAGAAGGTCAACGTATAGGCGTTGAAAAGGACGAATCGAGACTGGTTGTTTTCCCATTGGTGGCTTTGTAATAAAGTTTGGGGCTTTTGTGCATTTGCATACATCGCAATCTCTAATATACTGACGAACATCATTCACCATACCTGGCCAAAAGAAACATCTCCTAATAAGCTCAAGGGTCTTTCCCATTCCTCCATGAGCAGTTATTGGACAGTCGTGGGCGCGTTTAATTACATTTTCCACTAAAGCTTTAGGAATCCACAACTTCCAAGAATCCACTTCCTGATCATTATTACCTGAATAATGTTCAGTTCGAATATAAACAAAGTCATCAATTATTTTTATATCCGGGTATTTATTTTTATTAGAACTAACTTTATTCTTCAGACCAAGGTAGTCTGAATCTTGAAAATGTGGAGAAGATATATCAGTTTCAGGTTCAATTACTTGCAAAGAACAGATTTCGTGTTCGGGAATTCTGGACAAAGCATCCGGAACAATGTGATCCTTCCCTTTGCGGTGGCTTACTGTAAATTTGTAAGGTTGGAGTTTGAAGATCCACCTTGCAAGTCTACCACTAAGGTCAGTTTGACGCATTAACCACATAAGGCTTGAATGGTCAGTGACTACTTCAAACTCTTGCAGCTCCAGGTAACATCTAAACTTCTTAATAGCTTCGACAGCAGCCAGGCATTCCTTCTCTGTAACGCTGTAATTACGCTGCGCCGAATTCAATTTCCTGCTCATATAGGCAATTGGCCTTTCATTTCCTTCATCATCTAATTGAACTAAGACTGCGCCGATGCCGTAATTACTAGCGTCACAGTGAAGGTAAAACTTCCTTTCGAAGTTTGGATTAGTTAACACTGGTGCTGACGTGAGTAAATCTTTAATTTTCTCAAAGGCAATCTGAGCTTCAGGGGTACATTTAAAATTTTTCTTGGATTTCAACACTTCTGTTATAGGGTAAACTTGACTAGCAAAATTTTCAATAAATCGCCTATACCAGCCGACAAGTCCGAGAAAACCTCTCACTTGCTTTAAATTTTTGGGTACTGGCCAGTTTTGCACCGATTGAATTTTATCTGGGTCGGTTGTAATCCCTCCCTCACCGATAATATATCCTAGATAATTTACTCTAACTACACAAAATTTACTTTTTGAAATGTTTAGCGTAAGATTTGCTCGTCTAAACTGGGCTGCAATACGGTGTAAATGTTCTAAATGTGTTTCGAAGTCTTCGGATACTATAATTAAATCATCTAAATATCCAAAAATACAATGGCGAAGTTCTGGTGGTATTAACTGATCCATTAGCCTGCACATGGTCTGCGGCGCGTTACACAGGCCGAATGGCATGACTGTGAACTGGTATAACGGGCGGCCGGGGACCGTAAATGCAGTAAGAGGCTTGGAAGATTCATCTAATCCTATCTGCCAATAGGCATCTTTGAGATCGAGCTTTGATATGATGTTGGCCTTTGGAAGGCGAGAAAAAATACCCTCTATATTATGAAGAGGATAGGCATCCTTTTTAGTTGCAAGGTTTAGCTTCCTCGCATCTAAACATAACCGGACCTTTTGTGGTTTAATAACTAACCTCATTGGTGAAGACCTGGGGGATGTTGATGGTTCAATCACCCCTAGAGCCAACATTCTATCCACTTCACCAAATATAAGTTTCTCTACCGCGGGAGAAACCGGATAAAACCTTTGTTTGACCGGCGTGGAATTACCCACGTCGATCGTGTGCTTAATTAAGCAGGTTCGTCCCAACCCTTGCTTTTCAAAATTCGGGAAAAGTTCTTTGACAGACTCAAGCTGTCGACGTTGGCTTTGGGTTAAAGGATAAGTGTCATTTATGGACGTATTAACCTCAGACAAAACATCGGAATTATTTACTAAAGCGGACAAATCAGAAGGACTATTGGACAAATCCCTAAAATTTACTATGTCAACAGAGCCAATAACATCTGGTAATAGCTCGAACAACTTCCAGAAGTCAACCCCAAGTATCAATCTCTGAATAATCGAAGGAATAATAAAAAGTTTCATTGGACAAGTTTTTCCTTTATAAGACATATCGACATTCAACCAACCTAACACCTTTTGTGCCTTGCCATCAGCAGTTTTGACAAATGATTTACATTTAGTATAATTTGGTAAAGACGAAAAATCATGTGAAGCTAGATCAGAACCAAGACAACTGATGTTGGCACCAGTGTCTAACAAACCGTATTCACAGAAATCCAAAAAGCTAACCTGTACATAGTAACGCATTTCCTTAGAATTGTTTACAATTGTAGATACCAAAAATTTGTGACAAAGTTTTCTTAACTTCCAATATTTGCGATAACGAAGAGTAGATCTTTTTGATTTAGGTTTTGTCATTGAAACAGATGAAATATTAAAGATTTCATCCCGTTTCTGAACATATCTTCGCCATCGTTCATGGTAAGGGAATTTAGGATATAAAATGGGTGTAGAATTATAATTACGCACATTTTCGGATAAGTTTGGGCGGGTTAAAAGAGTTTTAGGACACAGATTATGTTCATTAGTGTCACTTGTATGTTCAAACTTGCCAATATAAGAATCAGTAGAATCAACTTTAGAAATAGCCGGGTCATTATCAAGAGAAATAGCAGGTTTATTATTTGAAAAATCAGAGGATAAAGTTAGTTCGCCTTTGGCGTTTTTCTTTAAGACAATCTAACCAATGATGTCCGCTTTCATTGCAATTCCAACATTTTGTTAAAATTTGACCTTGAATTGCCGAAACATCAGGTTCGATAATAGAATCTGTAGGATTTATCATATCAGGTGTTTCCAACTCTGAAACGTATTTACGTGGTGCCAATGCCGTGTTAGATCGTGATGTTAGATTTCTCTTTACATGTTCGCTTAAAAAGTTTTCACGCATTTGTACGAGTTTTCGTAAATGGGGTATGGAATGAATAGGTATATACAATAAATCTTGCCTGATTTCAGGTCTAAAATTACGGGTCAAGATCTCAATTAGTTCCATTTCGGAAATAGGAGACGCTAGACGATCTATAATTGTTGAAACAGCATCAAAATAGACGTCAAAAGTTTCACCGGGTTTCTGTTTCCTATTTCTCAATTCCTCTCGGATATCATACGAGGATTTGAAATCCCGGTATTGACAACGAATTGCCTCGCAAAAGTCCTCCCAGACAATGGTCTGAACGTTTTTATGGTAACGCCAGAACCAATCCCTGGCCTTACCAGTTAATAAAATATGTAGATTTTTGCAAATTACACCGAAATCTGAATTAAAAGTATCCCTAGTCAACACTCTAACGAGATACAGAAACTCTTCAATATTAAGGCCGGTGTGAGAACCATCAAATTTCAGATTCCAGTTCTGAATTATGGAACTGATTTTATCAGGATTATACGATAAGCTAGATGAGCTTGAACAATTGTTAAAGGAGTTTTGTGAATTATTTTGAGGTTGTGCTTGGGCTGAAAAAAAATTTAAGGATGAGATAAAAAAAAGAAAAACTTGGGGAAGCTTAAACCTTTGAGCTATTATTTATTTCGCCGATTTTTTTCGACAGTAGAAGTAATATCATTTACCTAATACAGGTAATAAAAATCTTAAAACAACTCTCAATTTCTATAAAATCGAATAAAGTAATATATGATTTAAGTGTTTTCTTTGACGAAAGATGTGACAATGTTATAAGACATTATTTAGGACTGGAAATAAACTAATTTTAATACTCCAAAACTATTGTGTAAAAAAAGAAATATGTAAAAGTTTAAAGAAAAATTTATAAAATAACTAAACCAGCCAACATTTTATCTTTCTTTTTTTTCTTGGTACTTTGAAGACAATCAAATCTATATTGGACAATAAATTGCCACAAGCATAAGTATTGTAATCCAGTTTATAGATTTGCAGCTAATATTCATGCTAGTATATAATTTCACTAAAAACATTTACATATATGCAAGAACACCAGAGACGTTTTAATAGAATCTCTTCAGACTATAAACAAAAACCTAGAACTTTCCGGTTAGCTTACCCGATTTATCCCTCTCAGGTAGCTAAAAGATCTATAAAAGAATAGATTGATGTTTTTAAACTAAACAAACACCATTAAAATTCCTGATATTCCAGCGAAATTAAATGAACTCTAAATTTATCGGAAAAGAGGCTAAAAGGAAAAACCTTTCGTGCCCCACGTTGGGCGCCAATTACTGTAATGTACACATAGTGTGCTTTGAAATGTTCTACTTTAAGCAATATAAAACATTTAGTTTTCTTTTACATTTAGAAGAAATGTAGTACCATCACGATTAGAAAGGACTTGAGATCCTTTAATATGCTAGCTAATCAGTCGGGTTATGGGGGGAGTTCGTGTCCTTAACGTCACGTGAGGATGTTATATATTACAATAAATAAAAAGAGGACTCCCTAAATAAAACCAAACAAAAGATTAAGTAATCCAAATCTAAACTATCTAAGTAAAACCTAAGTAAATATAGAGAACTCACCAACATGTTAGGTGGTAGAAATGGTTTAGATTAAGCGTTTAGATTTGTATTTATTTATTTTTATTTTTTATTAAGATTTGGTTTTTGCTTAATTTTTTTCTGCGACTTGTTTGATTTTTTACAATTTTTTTATTACTGATTTTACCTTTCTATTATTTTTTTCCTCTGTTAAACCATTTCCATTGTTGTATGAAATTTTACTAAAAACACGATTTATTTGAAATGTGTAATATTATATTGATGCTTTTTCAGTTTGTGTGGAATAAATATAAATCGACATTTTCTACACCGAATTTTCGCTTCTTTTCGAAATTTCTATTTTTTCACTAATTCAGGGTTTTTAAGTATTTTCTACGAATTACTGGTATTGATTATAATCTTCGTTTTTCACTATTCAAGATGCTTATTTTTAACTATTTATATTACACTTTAGTCACTTTGGGCAGTTTCTTTCCTTATCTGATTGTAGTTTTGTTGATCCGTTGTAGATGGTGGGTAAATAGTTATTAGTTGAATAGGAAGGAGGCCTTTAAAGCAAACTTTATTTTTGCAATTGGGAAATTTGACGCCGGCAATGAACCTGTGATGGCTGTGCCGTGCTATTCCTGAAGAAATCTTTCCTTCCAACCAACTTGAAAATTACAAACCATACACCAGATGCCTACTCGTGGACACGATGTGGGATAGAAATTGCCCTAAGTTGAACAAGTACTATGCAAAACATTAAACAAATACCAGAAATTCGCGTAAAAATAAATATTTACCTTGATCTTTGAGTTCTTAATATATTCAAATATTTATGAAATTATACAAAATTTAGAAAAACTTATGGATTCCAATGATGGCATTTGATGAATTATAGAAAATATTATTGACCAAGTGATCTGTCTTCTAAGATGGTTGAAACAAAAAGGAAGTAGCGTGATTCTTAACTCTTCGTAGAAAGCTCGCGAAGTGCATTTGTATTAGTGCAATAAAATAAGAACAAGCAAATATCGAATACCCACTTTGGTATAAATGGTATTGCCAGTCAGAATTGAAAATATGATACGGTTTCACCCTCAAATACAACCGTAGGGACCGTTACTTCTCCTTTTCTCTTTTTTTCAATTTAAAATTTGAAATTTAAAAATGATATTTTACCTACATTTACAATTAGTAAATAATCTTGACACCAATGTTTAATTAAAAGAAGAATATCGTTTCCAATAGGTTCTGATTCTTGTAAGCTAAGAAATTAGAATTATAATATTGTAAGCAAAACCAAAAATGTGAACAGAATCAGTGAACTGCAAAAAATAAATTTTTCCCTGATTTAATCATACAATAAAATGTTTATTCCGTTTTGTTCATTCAAAAAAAAACTTCAATATTGAATAAAATCCAATTCAAATATTTCAAAATAAAAAAAAAATAATTTTTGAGTCGATCGAATAAACACTCAAATTGATTAGACTGAATTGAGCAATGATTTTATTAATAAAACCGGACAAAGGGTACAAATTTGATTTATTTAAAAACAAATTTGAATTTTTTTTGTTGAAACATTTTTGAACATTTGAATAAAAATACACAAAAATACAATAATTTTCCAATACTCAACAAAAAATAAATATTAACTAAATCTATCAAATTTCAACAATTTATGTATCAAATATCAACAAATATGGAATTACATATTTCAAAGGTTTTAACATTTAAATTATAATTATCACACTGTTCATTTATTGTTTATATCGCCACAAAAAAAATATACAGTATGTAGGGTACTGAATTCTTTTTATTATTTCGTTGTTAAAAAAAACCGATCAAAACAAAACACAAAAAATATATAAAATATTAATATATAGGTATGTAAGTATGTAACTTTACATTTAATTTAAATGTAACAACATTACCAGAGTACATTCATTACTCGTTATAATTACAGAGATTTGAGAAATAACACAAAAAACAATTAACAGAATAAACAATAACAGAGTGCTTGCTTATCTCTTAAAGTTTAACTTAATTGATTTATGTTGTTACATTGATTTTAAATATAAAAAACAAAAGAATGATTAGGGAAAAAAGAAATTATGTTCTAAACCAAATTTATGTAAAAAAATAAAAGAGAGAACTCACCAACATGTCCGACTCTTGAAGAAGGCCTTTTTCGATGTCCGGTAATGTTGTTCAGCAATATGGAAACTAAGTATTTTGTTGTTGTAGGATGCGGATTAGGTGGTAGAAATGGTTTAGATTCAGCGTTTAGATTTGTATTTACCTTGTTTTCGATGGTATTATTTTTTTTCTTTTCATTTTTATAAATTACATATATTACATACTTATTTTGTTAAGGTATTGTTGTTAATTATTGATGTTATTTGATTACGTTATGTTTTGAAATGATGTAAACTAATGAACATGTGATATTACATTTTTTTATAGGAACAATATATTTAAATTTTTGAATGAATCTTTAGGTTTAATTGTAAATAACTGAAGTTTTCCATTTTATTCTATTTTTTTAAATCATGTAAAGTTACTCGCTGATTTTTTTCTTAATAGTTATTTTATGACTTTTCTTTATGTTTTATTTTTTTATTAAGATTTGGTTTTTGCTTAATTTTTTTTCTGCGACTTGTTTGATTTTTTACAATTTTTTTATTACTGATTTTATCTTTCTATTATTTTTTCCTCTGTTACACCATTTCCATTGTTGTATGAAATTTTACTAAAAACACGATTTATTTGAAATGTGTAATATTATATTGATGCTTTTTCAGTTTGTGTGGAATAAATATAAATCGACATTTTCTACACCGAATTTTCGCTTCTTTTCGAAATTTCTATTTTTTTCCACTAATTCAGGGTTTTTAAGTATTTTCTACGAATTACTGGTATTGATTATAATCTTCGTTTTTCACTATTCAAGATCCTTATTTTTAACTATTTATATTACACTTTAGTCACTTTGGGCAGTTTCTTTCCTTATCTGAAGGTAGTTTTGTTGATCCGTTGTAGATGGTGGGTAAATAGTTATTAGTTGAATAGGAAGGAGGCCTTTAAAGCAAACTTTATTTTTGCAATTGGGAAATTTGACGCCGGCAATGAACCTGTGATGGCTGTGCCGTGCTATTCCTGAAGAAATCTTTCCTTCCAACCAACCTGAAAATTACAAACCATACACCAGATGCCTACTCGTGGACACGATGTGGGATAGAAATTGCCCTAAGTTGAACAAGTATTATGCAAAACATTAAACAAATACCAGAAATTCGCGTAAAAATAAATATTTACCTTGATCTTTGAGTTCTTAATATATTCAAATATTTATGAAATTATATAAAATTTAGAAGAACTTATGGATTCCAATGATGGCTTTTGATGAATTATAGAAAAAATTATTGACCAAGTGATCTGTCTTCTAAGATGGTTGAAACAAAAAGGAAGTAGCGTGATTCTTAACTCTTCGTAGAAAGCTCGCGAAGTGCATTTGTATTAGTGCAATAAAATAAGAACAAGCAAATATCTAATACCCACTTTGGTATAAATGGTATTGCCAATCAGAATTGAAAATATGATTCACCCTCAAATACAACCGTAGGGACCATTACTTCTCCTTTTTTCTTTTTTTTCAATTTAAAATTTGAAATTTAAAAATGATATTTCACCTACATTTACAATTATTAAATAATCTTGACACCAATGTTTAATTAAAAGAAGAATATCGTTTCCAATAGGTTCTGATTCTTGTAAGCTAAGAAATTAGAATTATAATATTGTAAGCAAAACCAAAAATGTGAACAGAATCAGTGAACTGCAAAAAATAAATTTTTCCCTGATTTAATCATACAATAAAATGTTTATTCCGTTTTGTTCATTAAAAAAAAACTTCAATATTGAATAAAATCCAATTCAAATATTTCAAAAAAAAAAAAAAATAATTTTTGAGTCGATCGAATAAACACTCAAATTGATTAGACTGAATTGAGCAATGATTTTATTCATAAAACCAGACAAAGGGTACAAATTTGATTTATTTAAAACAAATTTGAATTTTTTTTGTTGAAACATTTTTGAACATTTGAATAAAAATACACAAAAATACAATAATTTTTAAGGCGGATATTTTTCAATCACCCATTGCAGTTTTCTGAATAGAATAAGTTTAAGGCATATTTTTATATACATAATTTTACGAGAATGTTCACCACAGGTATATATAAGTTTGTCATTCCGTTTGTAATTTCTATAATATAATTTTCCGACCCTATAAAGTATATATATTCTGGATCCTTATAGATAGCGGAGTCGATTAAGCCATGTCCGTCTGTCTGTCTATCTGTCTGTCTGTCCGTTTGTCTGTTGAAATCAGTTTTTAGAGGACCCCAGATATCGGCGAGATCCGAATCTTCAATAATTCTATTAGACATGCTTTCGAGAAGATCGCTATTTAAAATCAGCAAAATTGGTCGGTAAATAACGGAGATATGAGCAAAATTCCGGGACAACCTCTGAAAATTTCATCAAAAAATGTCAACAACAACACTGTATATGGAAAAAGATGTACACGTGTGTGTAAATGTATTTGGTTTTATTCAGCTGTGTATTTTTTTGTATGTTTGGAATCCAAACATACAAAAAAATACACTGCAAAAAAATATGCATTTTTTGTTAAAATAAAATAATTTTCCCTTTTGTTTTGCAAATATATTTTTTTTAATGAATAGAAAAAAGTAATTAAAACGTTTTCAATTATATGAGAGTAGATTGTGAGTTATTGTACAATAATTTTTATGCGAAAAATGTAAGTTGGAAATTTAAAACTAACACAAATTTTTTCCAAGTGCTTTTAAAACAATTTTTTACGATAAACAAAAACAAAATCTACGTCTCGTCAATGTTTACCAGCAATGAATACGAAAGTGTTGTTGATTTACTCTTGCTTGTATACTGTTAAGAACAGCAACAACGTATTGCTAGTGTTAAGCGCATATACTTAAGTGTATAGAAAACACACTGTCTATAGCTAAGCGCATTTACAAAAACAAAAGAGTACCAAGCGCATAGGGCTTGGGCACCCTTGGTTTGGATGATGTTGGCGTCATTGCGTTGTTATTTTTGTTTTTCTGTGTTTTTCGTTATGTATGTTTAGATTTCTGTTGGTTTAGATGCCTTGTGTATTTTGTGTTTTATTTCGTTTAGCGTTGTTGTTGTTCTTTTTGTTTAGCTTTTGATGTAATAATAATGTAGTCGGGAAAAAATTTAAAATTTATAAAAGATGTTTAAAATACACTATGGTGAAGGGTATATAAGATTCGGCACAGCCGAATATAGCACTCTTACTTGTTCAAATTATTTTTATCATAGGATTATAAAATTATATTTAAAAAAAGAAATTTAAATTGAGGGAGTAATACATTTGATATCGGCAGCGTTATTAATAGGAATTGGAGAACTATTTTCGTTTTTGCGTGCAAATATTATTCCATTTCTGACCCAGACGTACTTCCACTTAGCTTCGTGAGCTTTAGTTTTGGCGGTAGTTAAAAGTTAATTGGTCATTTATGTAAATAAATTTAACACTGCTATTATGATGTCGCCACTGTTAATGAGTTTCGCATCAACGAAGAGAATTCAATAATTACTTTGTCTTTTTGTTTCATTAGACCATAGGCTTTGTCAACGTCAGTTTAATTGATTTCAACGTTGAGGGAATTTACAATTTTTTTAACTACATCATTGTTTTGTATATTTTTTATTTCAATGTTTCTAGTTCAAGTTTGTTTGTGGTGTATCCATAGTGTTTATTTGCTTTCCTTTTTCTTTGTCCTTCTCATTTAGTTCTGCCACTTGTTTCTCTCTTACTTTATCTTTCTCATTAAGCTCAGCCACTTGGTTTACAAGAGTTGATAGCGAACTTCCCCGCGGTAAACGAAACAAAGTACTTAGATAATATGCGATGTTGTGAGTATGATACTCTAAGCGAGCAATCTAAGTACTTAGAGTGCAACCTATGCGTAATCCAACATATCATCAACTTAAATTATAACTTAGGTTACGATTTAAGCAGGGAGTCAGCTGATTTTTTTAATGTTGTTTTCATAAAAAAAAACAATAATAAAGAACCGTTTCTTTTTTTGTTATATACATAAAAGAAATGGAAAACAAAATAAAAGAAATGGAAAACAAAATAAATATATGTTCAAAGAAGTTTTGTATTGGAAGTGACGTGTTTTTAAAAAGGTGAAAATATTTAATAAAAAATGGAAGGTTTTTCGTCCAGAAATTTAAGGCGTTTGGTAAATAAAAAACGGACAATAGGGAATGAAAATAATACAAGTGTTAATAATAAATATTAATTTCTTTGAAACTCAATCGACCAACTCCTCGTCCATAACGGAAAAATTAAGTGCCTGGTACAACAAATATAATCCAGGGAGAAAGTGTTATGACGATTTATTAAAAATACTAAAATCCTAAAATAGATATATTATTGAATAAAGATGTATATCTGTCATTAAATTATGATGGTTTGAATGACAAGAGGGGGTTAAAGAGTTCCATGATGTAATTTACGGTAAGTTTATTTTACACTTCCTTATTTAAATATATTCTTGTAATATCCTATTTTCCTTTACAGAAGCTCTAAAGGATGATGGTTGTTTGGTTATTTGAATTGAAATTATAAACATTTTCATTTTCTTATTTATTTTTAAATTAATAAAAAATATATAACATGTAACTTACAAATGCAAATAGAACTGTAATCTACACACATTACATTATTATTTGCAAGCGTTTATAGGCGTCTCATTAACTTCGCTTAGAACTCCACACATTATGTAAGTGAAATTTTAATTTGTCTTAATGATATTGTGGCTTACATTCTAAGCGAGAGCACATCGATGAGGCAGCC
>NC_060953.1:23926230-23954954 GCF_022045245.1 Lucilia cuprina
AATATATATACTTTATAGGGTCGGAAAATTATATTATAGAAATTACAAACGGAATGACAAACTTATATATACCCTTCTCACGAAGGTGAAGGGTATAAAAATAAAACATAAAGAAAAGTCATAAAATAACTATTAAGAAAAAAATCAGCGAGTAACTTTACATGGTTTAAAAAAATAGAATAAAATGTAAAACTTCAGTTATTTACAATTAAACCTAAAGATTCACTCAAAAATTTAAATATATTGTTCCTATAAAAAAATGTAATATCACACGTTCATTAGTTTACATCACATTCAAAATATAACGTAATCAAATAACATCAATAATTAACAACAATACCTTAACAAAATAAGTATGTAATATATGTAATTTACAAAAATGAAAAGAAAAAAACTAATACCATCGAAAACAAGGTAAATACAAATCTAAACGCTGAATCTAAACCATTTCTACCACCTAATCCGTATCCTACAACAACAAAATATTTAGTTTCCATATTGCTGAACAACATTACCGGACATCGAAAAAGGCCTTCTTCGAGAGTCGGACATGTTGGTGAGTTCTCTCTTTTATTTTTTTTACATAAATTTGGTTTAGAACATAATTTCTTTTTTTCCCTAATCATTCCTTTGTTCTTTATATTTAAAATCAATGTAACAACATAAATCAATTATGTTAAACTTTAAAAGATAAGCAAGCACTCTGTTATTGTTTATTCTGTTAATTGTTTTTTGTGTTATTTCTCAAATCTCTGTAATTATAACGAGTAATGAATGTACTCTGGTAATGTTGTTACATTTGAATTAAATGTAAAGTTACATACTTACATATCTATATATTAATATTTTATATATTTTTTTGTGTTTTGTTTTGATCGTTTTTTTTAACAACGAAATAATAAAAATAATTCAGTACCCTACATACTGTATATTTTTTTGTGGCGATATAAACAATAAATGAACAGTGTGATAATTATAATTTAAATGTTAAAACCTTTAAAATATGTAATTCCATATTTGTTGATATTTGATACATAAATTGTTGAAATTTGATAGATTTAGTTAATATTTATTTTTTGATGAGTATTGGAAAACCCAATTCTGTTAGCTAGTTAATTTGGTTTAAATGGATATGGATTGAAATAAAAGATGAATACTATTTCAAATATGAATTGCTAAACTAATAAACAAGTGTTTTCTTGAAAGATGATGATAATGCTATAGGAAAATTTAAGACATATTAATATGTAGAATATATATTTGGGGTTTAACAAATATTGGCAAAGTTAAACCAATGGGTTAGGGAGGGTATTGAGCCATAACTGTCTCGACTTCACCAAAGAGTAGTTTCAATTGTTTAGGAATATAGACTAATTTCCCTTTACTCTTTTTTTGTGTTCTTCGGGTTTTACTTAGATAGTTTAGATTTGGATTACTTAATCTTTTGTTTGGTTTTAATTAGTTAGTCCTCTTTTTATTTATTGTAATATATAACATCCTCACGTGACGTTAAGGACACGAACTCCCTCCATAACCCGACTGATTAGCTAGCATATTAAAGGCTCCCTAGTCCTAATCGTGATGGTGCTACATTTCTTCTATATGTAAAAGAAAACAAAATGTTTCATATTGCTTAAAGTAGAACATTTCAAAGCACACTATATGTACATTACATACCCTTCTCACGAAGGTGAAGGGTATAATAAGCAAACTTTAGCAAATTTTATAGACATTGATACTGAGATTTTATATTATCCGATATCACTTGTATAAATTAACATTATATCGCTTCGTCTAAATTTTGCATCATTACTCGTAAGCATTAGCCCAATAATAAACAAAATTAAACTTATCATTCTCGTTGAATCCAACATAAACAACAATGAAAACGATTTTTATAATATCCCAGGTTTTAATTCTGTTTTCCTCAATAGAGAAGGCAAAGGTGGGGGTATTGCCGTTTACATTAAAGACAACATGAACTCTCTGTCAACTCAAAATCTCTTGAACTAATACGAATTGATATTAAAATCAATAACATAATCACCTCTGTTCTCCCTGTTTACCGTCCTCCACATCTAAAGGTCTCTGAATTTATAACTGAGCTTGAAACGATTATAAACAAAATAAACAAAAAACATGAGATAATAATTGTAGGTGACATGAATATTGATATAAAAAAAGAAAATAAGTCAACAACAACATACCTAGATATGATGTTAGCGAATGGTTTGAAATGTATGATAAATAAGAGCACACGATAAACAAGCACATGCATTGATTACTTGTTTATTAAAAACAATGAATCAAATACACAATTAAACGCTGCAATAATCACAACAACAATCTCTGGCCATTACTCTCTCTTTTATTCTGTAAATAAACTAAGCATAAACCACCAGGGTTTGAAAAATAATAATAATAGTCAGGGGTCAAAAATAAATAATCGTTTAGTTAATAAAAAAATAAGAGAAACAAATTGGAATCAATTAATAAATCAAACTCAAAACACAAATGACTTATATGATATTTTATACGAAAAATTTGGTGAAATTTATAATAGTTCATATAAAACTAAAATAATAAGCAAAAAATCATCTAACCCATGGATAGGTGAAGAACTAGTTAAATGCTGAGATATCAGAGATACACTTTTTAAAAAGTGGAAAAATAATAAATCTAATAAAAATTAGAAAAAGAATATAAACAATATAGAAATAATTTAAATAAAAGAATAATTTATGCGAAAAACTATTATTATCGTCTAAAATTTATAGAAAATAGAAACGATATTCGCGCCACGTGGCAAATAATTAATGAAATTATCGGTAAAAAAATCAATTAATGAAAAGCTTTAAACAATGAAATTTAGATAATATATTAAATAGCTTACACTAAAGTTTAATGAAAATGTAAAAAATATAATACATAATTGCAACATAAAAACTATAAATAGTCTAGAACCAACACAACAAAACTCAATGTTCTTATCTCAAACTGATGAAAATGAAATCTATAACATTTTAAAAACATTAAACGTGAAAAAAGGTGCCGGTTTCGATAGAGTTAGACCAAAAGACTTGAAAAACAATGCTAATATTATTACACCAGTGATAACTAAATTAATAAACAGTAGCCTAGATAATGCTTTTGTGCCAAATCTTCTTCTTCAAAATTCAAAATCATTGAGGAAATCAATTCGGTTTTCAGAAAGGCAAAAGTATCAACAAATTACTTGCCAATTTCTCAAACTATATAAACTGTTGTCTAAGCAAAAATTACCACTGCCTGGTATTATTAATCGATTTTAGCAAGGCCTTCGATACGTTATCGCATGAAAAGTTAATTAAGTAGCATATTAGACAGAATTGGAATCAGTGGAAAAACTCTAAAATGGTTTAAAAACTACCTAGAATGTAGGACCTATAGAGTAAAAATCGCAAATAATTTTATCCGTGAAGTGCCATCTCAGTATGGACTAGGCCCCATCCTATACAGAATATATGTCAATGATATGCTAAAGAACTTGAAAGACAGTACAACATTCGCATACGCCGAAGCGCAAAATACACCAAAACGTTGCAAAAAACTCAAGACCACACCCTGAAAATACTTTGAAGAAATCGCAGATACTCTACAAATACAAAAAATACTACAGCTTTATTCCGCAATAACAACATAAACACTAGTGACTTGTTCAATATTAACATTGTCACAAACTACAACTTAAACAATTCATCAAGCAACAACATTATGGCAAATCAAACGCAATATAACCTTATTAATACAAACAACATATACAAGATGTCGAACACAAAAACGTTTTATGGTTAAACGTTTCTACAACGAATACAGAAGAAACACTTTATCTGTCATGCTACCTAACATACTTAATAAACTGCCTGTAGATATTTTAAATACTAAAAATGTTAATAGAAAAAAAATTAATAAAATAATTTTTCATCATAAATCCAAAAATTTATTATTATTATACTTTACCACAGATGGCGCTAACGTGTCAACAACAGGTGATAATAATAAAATAAATTTAAAATAACTATCAACAATTTAAAATTCAAAAATTAAAAGGTTTGATTTTTAAAATGGAAGCTGTATATATCTTGTTATCATCATCTGATTCATCTTCCGATTCGGACAGCGAATTAGAAATTATGTTTTCAGATGATGAAAGAGAAAATCATATTAAAGTAGATAATTTTATGGACATAGCATAACAGATATTCGGAAAACGATTTTAAAAAGCACTTTCGTTTAAATAAGAGCACTGCCTAATTGATAATTGGTAAAATATTTGTATGTACTTTATTGTGTATTTTTCTTAATTTTAAATTAAATTTTAGACAAATATTCAACGTCACAAGTGTTCCAAAACAAGTTCCAAACGAATAAAGGAAAAAGAAGGATAGATGCAGAAACAGAAGTTTATATATTTTTGTGGTATATCTTCAACACAGAACCATTTAGGACTGTGGCGAATTTATTTGGAATTTCTATATATGGTTGCTGGCAAGTCGTTAAGAGAATGACAACGTGGTTAATATCAGTTTTCCATATTTTTGTTAAGTGGCCCGAAAATTTACAGCAAGTATCTGATGATTTTCAATTAGTAAGGGGAATGTCTGGTGTTGTTGGGGCCATAGATGGAACTGACATTAAGATAAAGTCTCCAAGAAGTAATAAAGAAGATTATTTTAATAGAAAGCACTACTATAGTGTGAAAAATGCAAGCAGTTGTAGGCCCTAATAAAGAATTTTTTGACATTTATTGTGGAGAACCCGGATCTCTTCACGACAGTCGTATGCTCAGGAGATCTCCGTTATTTCATAGTTTGGAAAGATGCGGACTTCCTAATAACTTTTATATTATTGGAGATTCTGCTTATCCATGTGGTAAATGGATAATAAGTCTATTTAAAGATAACGGGCACTTAACTCAACAACAAACCAAATTTAATAAAATTCACTCCTCAACAAGAATTGTGGTGGAAAATGCTTTTGGGTTGTTAAAAACGAGATTCCGTAGAATTTATTTTTTTACTGAATATCAAAGCGTCGAGTCTGTTACCAACATTACTGCAGCTGCATGTGTCTTGCATAATATATGTATTAAACAAGATGATCAATTTGATTTTGAAATCAATGAAGATCAAAATCTTAAATTTTGGACAATGTGATGAACAATCTGCGGAAGCTTTTGATAGAAGAAATCAACTTATGGAGGAATTAATTAATAGGCATTTGATATAAATGGTAGATTGCATAACTTTTATAACAAAAAATTTTCTAATATAGCATCTCACTATCTTGTAAAACCTTTAATTTGTGAAAAATCTTTATTAAATCAATTTCTTTATTGAAATCACACTATTTTTCTACATTTAAAAAATCACTAAGCATTTTAAGTTTCTCTTGGTGACGACGCTCTCTTCCCTCTTCCGCGTTTTTTTTTAATTCGATTTTCTTGTCCAAATATTCCTTTAATTTATCAATTTTTTCTATTCGAAAATTGCTAATTTTTTGCCTCTTTTTAGGTAGTTTTTGGTTGTCTGTGTTTTCTTCGTCGACCGCAGCTTCTTCGGTGATTTCAACCTCCTTATTAATCTCTAAAAATATTGTAATTGTTTATATGATTATAAAAATATTTTAGAACACTTACTCTCTTTGAGAGCATGAGTTTTCTGGCCATTTAAAGTAATCGTTTTTGTATTTGTACAAATAGGACGATCTCCAAAAATTGCATCCATTTGTTCTTCAAACGGTGCTTCAATTCGACCAGCACCAGTTTTAGTTGCAGCATCTTTAGCAGATTTATTGGCTTTCAGTAAATTTTTAATTTTAATCTGAAGAACTTCTGTCGTTATTGCTTCCTTCTACAAATATAAATTATATTTGGACATAACATACATATGTATGTACATACATATGTGTATAAGCTTACAAAAATTCCTTTGGATATCAGATCCTCTAAGACATTATGCATTGCACGTTTTTTTTAACTGGATGTTGAAATTCATCTTTACGCACATAATATGCGTCTAAAAAAGCCAAAGTTTCACTTCTAGTCCAAGTATGTCTTCTAAAAATAATAAAAGATTTTCTTAATAAATTAATTTATAAAAAAGTTTTACTTACGTCTTCTTTTCCATTTTTTATTTTGAAATTTTATGAAAAACATTTATTTTCTCTCAAAAACCAGGAATGATATGAAAAAATTTATATAAAACGACATCTATAGTATTCTTTTGATACTACTGTGTAAACCCAGAAAAATAAATCTAACTATTTTTTTGGATTTAATAAATCCATTTCGGATTTATTATAATTTGACCATAGTCCTATAATTTGCACATATATAAAGTTTTTTCTCCACACTATTAAAGAATATGTAATATATTTTTAGATAAAAACACACAAAAAGGAATTTACCAAATAAAATCAAAGGTTTTAATAAATCAAAATAAATCCTAAAATAAATCCGGTGATTAAAAAAAGCTACTATTATATATTTATATATCAATACTCATGAACATTATATATTAATATTTATTTACATATATTTATATTTTATTATTGCTGTATACAACTAATCTGTTTCATATTATCCTGCTGTCAAGCCCTAAAGCTTAGTGGGTGTTGTAATAAGAATATTTGTAAACATTTTGAAATGATAATAAAATAATAAAAAAAAAACAAAAAAAAACTTTAGCTAATTCCTATGTACATATATCCATCCCCTGAGTTCAAAATCGGTATTTAAGTTTTCGGTTAACTCTAGTTTTTGAGATGTTGCGATTTTTGTACCGAAAATGTTTTCGCCATTTTTTCGAAGTTTTTACTTCTTTAACATCTTTCTAATGAGCATAATCACGATGAAAGTTATTGCAGTAAAACTAGATGGCCTTGCAAGGAAATTGAAAATTCAGACTCGTTTTGTTTTATCCTTAAAACAATACTTTGGGCTAAATTTATTAGAGTTTTTCAATACCCATGAATTCAAAATATTATACAATTCACTCATAACGTTGTATGTCGTTATGAGTTTTTGTGTCAAAAAATTTTGTCTGTGAAATATTAATGACATATGTATGATAATACAGCAATACCATGCCGATAGTGAATTGGCTATATGCAATGTCATTTCTTTTAAAAAAGGAGTGCCGTAACGTTGTATGTCGTCAGATTTCACTATTCTTTTGTTTTTGTGTCAAAAAATTTTGTCTGTGAAATATTAATGACATATGTATGATGATACAGCAATACCAGCATGCAATGTCATTTCTTTTAAAAAAGGAGGATCTTATTGCTTCTAAAGTTTTATATTTGTACAACTACACTGCAGGACATCCAAGGTATTCTGTAATTACTGTCATCATGATTATACTCTAATGATAGATAATTTTATGTTGATCACCATGTTGTTGAAAAACTCCATAAAAATGCAAGAAAAATCTTAAATAACGATTTTACTAACGGGAAATTTTTATAACAAATTTTGAACTCAGCAGGTGCAAATACATAGTAATCAGCTAACTTTATTTAAAAGGCTTTTTCAGTGTTGTCTACAAAAATTTTACATGCAAATTTTGGACATTCATGTAAACATTTGGACACAAATGGGCGGACCTAGGCATCTCCCATATGAATTATAAACAAAATTTCGTATATTTAGGATATTATATATTATTAAAATTTTTCATAGGTTACATTAAAATCTTAATTAAAGTTTGGAAAAATGTATATCTGGAAAACGATTATAGTTAAAATCTTCAAAATCGAAAAGTGTTATTTATTTATATTGCTTTTAGGGTAGAAAAGCACACTGGGTATAGCTAGTTAATTTATGTTTAATAATTTTACATGAAAAGTGTTCTAAAATATAGTTAATCCCTAGATGGTGTACATTGTGTGATCTGCTGTTGAATTGACTTTAACTTATGAGTGCACCCTGTAATATATATTAACAAAGTAGCGACATCTATTGTGCAAAAACAAATTAAGTTTGCTGAATTAGTTTGCGATTGAACCAAAATCATAATTTATGTTGAAGACAACATAAAGAAAGACTTTAAAATCTAGTCAGCTGTCCTAGTGATGTTCCTTTATTAATATACTTTGATCATAAATATTATTTATGAAAACTGTTTAAATTTCCGCGCACCACCGTCAGTGGTGATAAAGGGTATTTATAACTTTGTCATTCCGTGCGTAACACCAATAAATATTCATCTGAGACCCAACAAAGTGTATATATTCTGCTATGTCATTACTTTCCTACGCAGTTTGGTATTGAAAATAAGCAAGATCGGTTCACGTCGAGGGAAGTTGTAAATCAAAATTTAAAATAACTCCAAAAAATTAATTAATTAAAATTAATTACACCTTCTTCACAAAAACGGTGCAATTTAATTCCACCAAACTTTTGTTTGGTGGAATCAGTTCACAACTTCATATACCTCCCATACAGAGGTACGTATTCCCGGAAAATGTGTTTATTGGTTATAACTTTCCTTAGAATGTCGATATCTTTGCAAAATTTTACAAATTAAGGTTTTATATCAATCCCATACATAGATCCCCTTCAATTAAACGTCCATAACTCGTTACAAAATAGGATATTTTTGACGAAATTTGGCACAAATATTCCTTTTGTAAACAGAAAAGTTACCGTACATTTTTCCCGATCGGTCCATATTTGGTCAAAGTTCCTATTTATAGATCCCCTCCTGAAAATCACTTAAATGTTACCATAAAAGTTTTTTCATAGTTGATCATAGCTCCCATACAACGTCTTCTCCCGAAAAGACACTTCTACAAAATTTGGCGAAAATATTACTTCTTTCCACAGAAATGTAACTGTAAATTTTTTCCTATTAGCCCACAATTGGTCATAGCTGCCCGTACAAGGTTTTATTCGAAAATACACTTAAAAGCATATAATTCATATCCATATAATGATGTCCATGCAAAGTTTGGCCCAAATATTACCTTCATATGCAAAAAACAAGTAATATTCACAAGGATCACTATATTATATAGCTGAAGCATATTTTAGTGCGCCATTAAATATAAAAGAAAATGGTGTTTGTAATGTTCATAAAATTTTTGCATTTGTAGCAGATATATGTTATTTAAATATTGCGGTTTTTTTATTCAAATGAGAAAACTTATTTTATAAATATTTGATCAATTACAAATCTATTAATATATAAGTAGCTGGTGTAGGGTATTTAATATTCGGCGTAGTCGAATACAGCTCTCCAACTTGTTTTTAATTTAATTTTGTAGTAAAATCTTTAAAAAAGTATAAAATTTCATAAAATAATATTTTTTTTTTTTTCTAATAGTATACTTTTTTGACAATTGTTATAAAAAATAACTTATTTTTTTGGTTTAATGTATTATATTATAATGCATTCTTCATGAGGTGGAGGGTATTTAATATCCGGCATAGTCGAATACAGCACTCTAACTTGTTTTTAATATTGTAGTAAAATCTTTAAAAAGTATAAAATTTCATAAAATCATATGTATAAAAAAATATTTCAATTTTTATTCTAATAGTATACTTTTTTGACAATTGTTATAAAAAATAATTTATTTTTTTTCATGAGAATAATTGGTGCATTAGTAGAAAAATAGATGTACACATATTTTTAAATTTTTGGTTGTAATATATACAGGTTTCGTGTGTAGAAATTTTGTGCATGTGATATTTTCACTATTTGCGTTATAAATTAAAATGGTCAACATATACAGTTTTTGACTTTTGTTGTTTTTGTATAATTGACTTCACCTTCATCATGACACTATCAATAGAAATACGCAAGCAATTTTTATACCAGTGTAAATGCTAATTGTTTCCAGATTTTTTGTTCAGTATAAAATTGAAAATAAAAAGTTATAAGTACGATGGTATTTTTTTTTTTTTTTTTTGATACTATTTGATGTGCAAAAGTACCGTGATACTACCGAGTCTTATTTGATACTTTCAGGGCCACAATCTTAATATTCGATTATCGTTTAACCGGTAGTAAATCTTTCTGTTAAAATATTTTTTTTGTATGGGAACTTTCAATACATCGTTTCGAAATAAAAACAGATTTAGAATATGGGGATAAGTGTTTCTTTAAATTTAAAAATACTTTGTCATTTTTTTTTTTTTTGACACTTATTCTCGAAAATGTATCAAATAAAAGTTGTAGAAAATAGCTAATAAAGTTATATAGTATTAGAATTTTCCTCAATGTTATCAGACAAAATGTTAAAATAGTCGAAACATTGAGACTAAGACGCTTTTATAAGATTAAACAGTGGTGAGTTCGAATCTTACTTCGAAATTTTCTTCATCAGATTTGGAATCTGAGATATGTGTCCTGAGATTTGAGAAAACGCAATTTTTGTCCCTTTTCGAGACTTTATAACAGCGCCATGACTGCTTTATATATAACATTTTAGCAAACTTCATCAAATTATATCAAAGATGTTAACATTGAAGGATGACACCATATCAACATATAACGCCTATTCTAATTTAAAATTGTATAAATATATTTCAGAAATTACTAACTTCTAGAAAAAAAATATATTTTAGTACATTGGATCAAAGATATTTACATTGAGGGACGGACACCATATCAACATATAACGACTATTCTAATTTAAAAATGTATAAATATATTTCAGATATTACAAACTATTACTAAAAAATATTTTAGTACTTCGGAAAGCTTTAACTGAATACTCTCAAAGAGGAGATATTGGTACCAGCCCACTCGGGAGTAGTCGTAACGAAAGAGCGAGTGTAATAGCTTTAAAAGGAAGGGGGCTCTAGGCAGTTAACCTGACAAACTCAAAACCATTCGACGCAATAAAAGCTGAACCAAAATGGGTGAGAGAATCCCATAAGACCTCTTGGAATAATACAACAGTGGGTAGAACCATGAAAATCCTATGGGGTAACTCTGATGAAAGCAAGACGAAAAATCTGCTCAAAATAAGAAAGTGTGATGTTTGTATGATAGTACGTACTCTGAGTGAACACACAGGATTATGAGCACATTTATGCAAAATTGGACATGCGAATTCAGGCGTATGTAGAGCATGTGGAGAGGACAGTGAAACTCTGGAGCACAGAGGAGAAAATTTGAAAAGATGCTTCAGGATATCATAATTATTCAATCCCACGTCACTTCTAAGAAAAAATCAGACTCTCTCTCAAGATCCGAGGCGAAGAGAAACAGGTCTCCCGAAGAGTTGACAACTTAGACTAAACCTAAGAAGAAAAAGAGCTCCCCGTCTTCAATAAAAGGAACCTCAAGTGTGAATCGTGCGTGTAAGGATGACAACGCCAAGTCAGATATTTCGAAAACGAACACGTCGGCGAATCCAATCTCGAAGGTAAGTATATCTCAAAAGAAGCCCCGAGGAAGGAGAAGCTAGACGGTAGAATAGGGAAAGAGACGCCATCTTACGCCAAAGTTGTCAGAAGAAGACACCGGGACGATTCTTCCTATGTAGTTTACGAAGCCGGTAATTCGACGGGCAAAATTCCAATAGACCAGCAGAGTAAGGTAGAATATCTGGTGAACAATAAGATAGTGTACCACGCAATCGCATCAAAGGACACTGTCTGTAAGTCCACTGTCTACACAAAACGATAGGGCAGTAAACTGACTAATGAATGTATACAGGAAATTTTTAGTGGCCAAAATGCTGAGCTGGGTGTCGAAAAATGGAATGTCTATTACAGAAAACAGAACCTGAGGAAATTCTATTTGTAATAGGTATCGACAAGAACTCCATGGCGAGTCTTGCAAAAGAATAAAGGTAGGGCTTACTTCGCTTCTAAGGTTGTCATATTCAAAATTGGGAAGGTGCCGATTGGAAGGGCTGTTATAACAAACCCCGAAAATGATAATGAAAAACCTAAGAACACAGCATGACTAGCCACTATTGATAAGGTTGAGGAGTCAAATCCTAAAATCGAGGAATTTACCACTAATTCCTCAGAAGAAAGTACATCTGGCCTTTCCAAAATTGGGAAGACGTCGATGGAAATCGCTGTCAAAACCGGCCCCGACTAGGACTCTAAAACACTTACGACGGAAGCATGACTAGCAAGTACTGTAATGTTGGGGAGACAAATCCTAAAATCGAGAAAATAGGGAAGATGTCGATTAATCAGTCTCATATTCCAATGCCAGATAAGGACACCGCAGTGCCATCAATAGTACCCACTGCATTAATTGCCATTTCTGTCTACCCGGAGGATTCAAGTCCAAAGAGCGAGGAGGTGAATGACCATAATTAAGGTTATCCAAATAAACCTCCAACGAAGCGAGATGACTACCAACGCTCTGATGGTTAAAACTAATACAGGTAAAATACATATAGCTTTTATCCAAGAACCTTGGACGATTCGCGATTCGAGCTACTGGAATTAATTTTTATCTTAAACTATCTTAATTTTATTTAATTTAACTTAAAATCTAATTAATTTTAAACCTAATTGTATCTTAAATTCTTTAAACTTTTCTACCTTAAACTAATTTTTAATTATATCCTAAAACTGTAATTACACTTAAACACTAATTTTTTATTTATTTATTTTAGTCTATGGAAATATTCCTTACAGACTATTTAACAATTTATAAAATTATTTAAATTTAAACATAGAATAATTAATTTAATTATTTAAGTTAATTATTTAGATTATATAATATATTACTTTTTATAACATCAACATTTAAAGAAAAATCAACAAAGTTAAACATTTCGTTAAAACAGCAACATAACTTTCTAAACGGATCTGCCATAGCGAATTTGTTCGAAACGTTTTGACGTATAATGGATTATTAAATTAATTAAAAGATTTATCATAAATGACACATTAAGCATTGCTCTACGACTTTTCAGTGTTGGTAGATTTATCAAAGCAAGTCTTGTTGCATACGGTGGCAGTTCAGAATAGTTCCCATATATGCTCTTTAAGCAAAATAATAAAAATTGTTTTTGCACAGATTCAATATGATCAATATGCACATTATAATACAGGTCCCATACAACTGATCCATATTCCAATATCGGCCGTACAAGAGAAGCAAATAGTCGTTTAGTTATAAATGGATCATTAAATTCTTTTGACCATCGTTTAATGAAGGCTAAAATGATACGGGCTTTATTAACAATCATTGTTATATGTTGAACAAAAGTCAATTTTTCATCCAACAAAATTCCGAGATCCAGAATAGTGTCAACAGAATCCAATTTGGAGCCATTAATGGTGTAAAAAATGCTAGTATCAAATTTTCTTGAAAAATGTATGTGTTTGCACTTTGTTAAGTTTAAATCCATTAAATTTTGCTTACACCAGACGTAGAAATTATCCAAGTCGTTCTGAACGTATATACAATCTGATGGATGTTTAAAGCTTGAAAATATTTTTACTTTAATATTTTTACTAATACTTTATACACCCTACACACATATACGCTAACATACGAAATACCCCCACAAAAAATGTTCAAAGTACCTTCTCGGGCACTCTTTACTTTGTGTTACTTACAATTTGATTTATTTTTATATAAAATCTGAATATGAAGTTTAAATTTTTAATGAAATTTGTTTCCATTACATCTTAATATACTTGTAATTAACGTTGTATATGAGAACAGAAAATAAAAATATAAAAAATCAAGTGTGCTATAATTTAATAAACAAAACAAGTAAGAGTCCGATGTGCCGAATCTTATATACCCTTCACCATGATGTGTTAAAAAACAGTCAGTACGAGTTTTATTACAAAAAATCAAAAAATACCAATTGCAAAACCGTAAGGGGTAAAATCCCCTTTTATGGGTTCTCACTTAATCCAGACTCTACATACTTAATTTCACGTTTCTAGGTTCAATGTTATAGAAATTTCAAAAAATACCTTATAAAGAAGGAAAAAGTACCAAAAAGCCCCCTTTTATGGGTTCACACTTAATCCAGGCTCTACATAATAAATTTCTAGGTTCAATATTTTATAAAATTCAAAAAGTACCATTTGTAGAACGAAAAAGTACCAAAAAATCCCCTTTGATATGTTCTCGTCTAATCCGGACTCTACATACTCAATTTCATGTTTGTAGGTTCTATATTATAGAAAATTCAAAAAGTACTTTTTGTAGAACGAAAAAGTACCAAAAAGTCCCTTTTTATAAGTTTTGACCTAGTCAAGGCCCTACATGCTAAATTTCATGTTACTAGGTTTAATATTATAGAAAATTAAAAAAGTACCTATTGTAGAACGAAAAAGTTCCCTTTATGTGTTCTGATCTAATCCGGACTCTACAAGTACCTTTTGGTTTAATATTATAGAATATTCCAAAAGTTTCTTTTGAAATTCTCACCTATTTCAGACTACGTATTTAATTTCATATTTCTAGGTTTAATATTAGATAAAATTCCAAAAATACCTCTTAAAAATAACAACACACTAGTGCTGCTCTCGCTCTGCTACTCTTGATCTGCTACTCACGATCTGGTACTCACGCTCTGCCTTGTTTTTATAAAAAAGAGTACAATAACAAAATTGACAAGAGTACAATAACAGAATTGAAGATTCGGATCTCGCCGATATCTGTCCTCTAAAAACTGATTTCAACAAACATACAGACAGACGGACATTTCTTAATATACTCCGCTATCTATAAGGATCCACTTTATAGGGTCGGAAAATTATATTATAGAAATTACAAACGGAATGACAAACTCATATATACCCTTCTCATAAATGTGAAGGGTATAAAAATATTTCATATATATTTGCAACTGTCTTATACTTACGAATGAATTTGTATGTATGTATGTATGTGGGTTGAATTTAAAAGATATATATGTATATATGCTTAGAAAATTCTTCATACACATGTGTGTAAACTAGAAAGTTGTTGCAGATACTTTTCATACACTACTCGCAATTATTAAGCGGTCATGACCTGTGTAAAATAAGCCAGGATGTGTGTAAGTTTGTTGGCACTTTCAAATACAAAATAAGCAAAATAATACCAATGTAGTAAGCTAAATATTTTCTGTGGGGTCATTAAAAACCTATAAATATATGAGAATTTTAAATTGTTCATAATAACCGAGTTCGTTATAAGCGAGTTTGACTGTAATTAATAAAATAGATAAATGTATAAGAAAAACCGTTGCAATTTTTGAGAATTCAGCATAAATTTACTACGCATAAAATTTTAAATAATGATTAATAAACGGCTATTCACAAAGGATATCAATTATTAATAATTTAATATTAATTATTATATGTAATATTTAGGTGTTCTAAAAATATAATTAATCCCTAGATGGTGTACTTTGTGTGATCTGCTGTTGTATTGACTTTAACTTAAGTATGAGGATATATATATATATATATATAATATATAATATATATATATATATATATATATATATATATATATATAATATATATATATATATATATATATATATATATATATATATATATATATATATATATATATAGATATATATATATATATATATATAATATATATATATATATATATATATAATATATATATATTAGCTATACCCAGTGTGCTTCGCTACCCTCATCGTAATGGAATAAAATAAATATCATTATTGTAAATGTATGTATATATCTGCAATATCAAAAATTCCCCTGGGTATATATATTAGCTATACCCAGTGTGCTTCGCTACCCTCATCGTAATGGAATAAAATAAATATCATTATTGTAAATGTATATATATATCTGCAATATCAAAAATTCCCCTTTTAGAGAACTCTTTAAGTTTGATTTTATGATTCTAGTCTCAATATTACAGAAAATTAGAAAAAACAGTTGAAGAACGAAAAAGTACCAGACAGTGCCTTTTTATATATTTTCATTAAATCAGGATGACGCATGTTTAATTTTCAACCAGAAACCAAAAAAACGCATAAAGATTTTTATATAATTTATGTTTTTATGTTTATTCAATTTATTCAATATTTTAGAAAGCTCTAAAAGTACCAGTACCAGTGAAGTACGAAAAAGTACCAAAGGACCTATTTTATTTAATTTCATGTTCCTAAGTTCAAAAAGTACCAGAAAATATTTCAGTTTAAATTTTCATTTACTCAAGTCCCTGATTGCTTTTAAAGATTCTAATTAACTCCGGGCTCCACATGCTTAATTTCATGTTTCTAGGATCAATATTATAAAAAACACAAAAAGTACCTTTTGAAGAACGAAAAAGTATCCTTTATAGGTCCTCACTTAATCCGGGCTCTACATGCTTAATTTCACGTTCCTAGGTTCAATATTATACAAAAATCCAAAAAGTACCTTTTGAAGAACGAAAAAGTACCAAAAAATCTCCTTTTATAGATTCTAATAAAAAGTACCTTTTGTAGAACGAAACAGTACCAAAAAGTCTGCTTTTATATATTCTCCCCTTTTATAGGTTCTCACTTAATCCATCCTCTACATACTTAATTTCATGTTTCTAGGTTCATTATTATAGGAAATTCAAAAAGTACCTTTTGAAGAACGAAAAAATACCAAAAAATCCCCTTTTATAGATTCTCATAAAAAGTACCTTTTGTAGAACGAAACAGTACCAAAAAGTCTGCTTTTATATATTCTCATTTACTCCGGGCTCTACATGCTTAATTTCATGTTTCTAGGTTCAATATTATACAAAAATCCAAAAAGTACCTTTTGAAGAACGAAAAAGTACCAAAAGTCCCCTTTTATAGGTTCTCACTTAATCCATCCTCTACATACTTAATTTCATGTTTCTAGGTTCAATATTATAGGAAATTCAAAAAGTACCTTTTGAAGAACGAAAAAATAGCAAAAAGTCCCCTTTTATAGATTCTCATTTACTCCGGGCTCTACATTCTTAATTTCAGGTTTCTAGGTTCAATATTATAGGAAATTCAAAAAGTACCTTTTGAAGAACGAAAAAGTACCAAAAAGTCCCCTTTATAGATACTCATTTACTCCGGGGTCTACATGCTTAATTTCATTTTTCTAGGTTAAATTTTATAGAAAACTCAAAAAGTGCCTTTTGTAGAACGAAAAAGTACCAAAAAGTCCGCTTTTACAGATTCTCATTTTCTATGTGCTCTACATGCTTAATTTCATGTTTCTAGGATCAATATTATAAAAAACACAAAAAGTACCTTTTGAAGACCGAAAAAGTACCAAAAAGTGCCCTTTTATAGTTTCTCACTTAATCCAGGCTCTAAACGCTTAATTTCATGTTTCTAGGTTCAATATTATAGAAAATTCAAAATGTAGCTTTTAAAGAACAGAAAAGTACCAAAAAGTCCCCTTTTATAGGTCCTCACTTAATCCGGGCTCTACATGCTTAATTTCATTAAAGAAATAAAAATTCTATTCCAAAATGTTGCAACATCGTAGTGGGAGTCCGAACGAAAAAATACCAAAAAGTCCCCTTTTATAGATTCTCATTTACTCCGGGGTGTACATGCTTAATTTCATTTTTCTAGGTTAAATTTTATAGAAAACTCAAAAAGTACCTTTTGTAGAACGAAAAAGTACCAAAAAGTCCGCTTTTACAGATTCTCATTTTCTACGTGCTCTACATGCATAATTTCATGTTTCTAGGATCAATATTATAAAAAACACAAAAAGTACCTTTTGAAGACCGAAAAAGTACCAAAAAGTGCCCTTATATAGTTTCTCACTGAATCCAGGCTCTAAACGCTTAATTTCATGTTTCTAGGTTCAATATTATAGAAAATTCAAAATGTACCTTTTAAAGAACGGAAAAGTACCAAAAAGTCCCCTTTTATAGGACCTCACTTAATCCGGACTCTACATGCTTATTTTCACGTTTCTAGGTTCAATATTATACAAAAATCCAAAAAGTATCTTTTGAAGAACGAAAAGGTTTCAAAAAGTCCCCTTTTATATGTTCTCACTTAATCCAGGCTCTACATACTTAATTTCATGTTTCTAGGTTCAATATTATAAAAAATTCAAAAAGTACCTTTTGATGAACGAAAAGTCCCCTTTTATAGATTCTCATTTACTCCGGGCTCTACATGCTTAGTTTCGTGTTTCTAGGTTAAATTTTATAGAAAACTCAAAAAGTATCTTTTGAAGAACGAAAAAGTACCAAAAAGTCCTCTTTTATAGATTCTCATTTACACCGGGCTCTACATGCTTATTTTCATTAACGAAATAACAATTCTATTCCAAAATGTTGCAACATCGTAGTGGGAGCCCGTTATTACGTATTTATATGTATAAGTTAATATACCAAAATCAATGTTTTATGAAAAAAGTACCAAAAATAGGTACAATTTTCACCCCTTAAACATCCTAATAACCAAAAAGTACTAAATTTATATTTTTATTTTTTCGTCAAGTTATGAAGGAGTCAAAAATATTGTTTGACTGTTCACTGTTTTAAAAGATACATGGGGTGCAAAAAAAGTACCAAAATACAGTTTTTACCCGTTTATTCCCTAAAGGGGCCGAAATTGAAAAAAGTACCAGACACCTGTCCGCTTATTTTTTAAACTATTTTTGTATCTTTTCTAGTTTAGGAGATATGAGGTTACCGATTTTACCCGTTTGTACCCTTTTTTATCCCCTAAACATTCGAATTTCCAAAAATCCCGTCTTAGTGGATCTATTTGGTGGGAGACCAACCCCTGTCCAAATTTCAGGTCTTTAGCTTTAACCGTTTAGGCTGTGCGATGATGAATCAGTCAATCAGTCAGTCAGTAACGTTAGAATTTATATATATATATATATATATATATTATATTATATATATAATATATATATATATATATATATAATATATATATATATATATATATATATAATATTATATATATATATATATATATATATATAATTAACGTTGTATATATAAAAATATTAAAAATCAAGTGTGCTATAATTTAATAAACAAAACAAGCTGTGCCGAATCTTATATACCCTTCACCATGATGTGTTAAAAAACACTCAGTACGAGTTTTATTACAAAAAATCAAAAAATACCAATTGCAAAACGGTAAGGTACCAAAAAATCCCCTTTTATGGGTTCTCACTTAATCCAGACTCTACATACTTAATTTCACGTTTCTAGGTTCAATGTTATAGAAATTTCAAAAAATACCTTATGAAGAAGGAAAAAGTACCAAAAAGCCCCCTTTTATGGGTTCACACTTAATCCAGGCTCTACATAATAAATTTCTAGGTTCAATATTTTATAAAATTCAAAAAGTACCATTTGTAGAACGAAAAAGTACCAAAAAAATCCCCCTTGATATGTTCTCATCTAATCCGGACTCTACATACTCAATTTCATGTTTGTAGGTTCTATATTATAGAAAATTCAAAAAGTACTTTTTGTAGAACGAAAAAGTACCAAAAAGTCCCTTTTTATAAGTTTTGACCTAGTCAAGGCCCTACATGCTAAATTTCATGTAACTAGGTTTAATATTATGGAAAATTAAAAAAGTACCTATTGTAGAACGAAAAAGTTCCATTTATGTGTTCTGATCTAATCCGGACTCTACAAGTACCTTTTGGTTTAATATTATAGAATATTCCAAAAGTTTCTTTTGAAATTCTCACCTATTTCAGACTACGTATTTAATTTCATATTTCTAGGTTTAATATTAATATTAGTGCTGCTCTCGCTCTGCTACTCTTGCTCTGCTGCTCACGCTCTGCCTTGTTTTTATAAAAAAGAGTACAATAACAAAATTGACAAGAGTACAATAACAGAATTGAAGATTAGGATCTCGCCGATATCTGTCCTCTAAAAACTGACTTCAACAAACATACAGACAGACGGACATTTCTTTATATACTCCACTATCTATAAGGATCCACTTTATAGGGTCGGAAAATTATATTATAGAAATTACAAACGCTGAACTCATACTTAAGTTAAAGTCAATACAACAGCAGATCACACAAAGTACACCATCTAGGGATTAATTATATTTTTAGAACACCTAAATATTACATATAATAATTAATATTAAATTATTAATAATTGATATCCTTTGTGAATAGCCGTTTATTAATCATTATTTAAAATTTTATGCGTAGTAAATTTATGCTGAATTCTCAAAAATTGCAACGGTTTTTCTTATACATTTATCTATTTTATTAATTACAGTCAAACTCGCTTATAACGAACTCGGTTATTATGAACAATTTAAAATTCTCATATATTTATAGGTTTTTAATGACCCCACAGAAAATGTTCAGCTTACTACATTGGTATTATTTTCCTTATTTTGTATTTGAAAGTGCCAACAAACTTATACACACCCTGGCTTACTTTACACAGGTTATGACCGCTTAATAATTGTGAGTAGTGTATGAAAAGTATCTGCAACAACTTTCTAGTTTACACACATGTGTATGAAGAATTATCTAAGCATATATACATATATATCTTTTAAATTCAACCCACATACATACATACATACATACATACATACATACATACATACATACAAACATACATACAAATTCATTTTCCGACCCTATAAAGTGGATCCTTATAGATAGCGGAGTCTATTAAGAAATGTCCGTCTGTCTGTATGTTTGTTAAAATCAGATTTTAGAGGACAGATATCGGCGAGATCCGAATCTTCAATCCTGTTATTGTACTCTTGTCAATTTTGTTATTGTACTCTTTTTTATAAAAACAAGGCAGAGCGTGAGCAGCAGAGCAAGAGTAGCAGAACCTAGAAACGTGAAATAAAGTATGTAGAGTCTGGCTTAAGTGAGAACCCATAAAAGGGGATTTTTTGGTACCTTACCGTTTTGCAATTGGTATTTTTTGATTTTTTGTAATAAAACTCGTACTGACTGTTTTTTAACACATCATGGTGAAAGGTATATGGATATACAAGTATATATATATACAACGTTAATTACAAGTATATATAAATATATATAATATATAAATATATATATATATATTATATAATATATATATATATATATATAATATATATATATATATATATATATATATCTATATATATATATATATAATATATATATATATATATATATAATATATATATATATATATATATATATATATATATATATAAATATATATATATATATATATATATATATATACTTGTAATTAACGTTGTATATATAAAAATATAAAAAATCAAGTGTGCTATAATTTAATAAACAAAACAAGCTGTGCCGAATCTTATATACCCTTCACCATGATGTGTTAAAAAACAGTCAGTACGAGTTTTATTACAAAAAATCAAAAAATACCAATTGCAAAACGGTAAGATACCAAAAAATCGCCTTTTATGGGTTCTCACTTAATCCAGACTCTACATACTTAATTTCACGTTTCTAGGTTCAATGTTATAGAAATTTCAAAAAATACCTTATGAAGAAGGAAAAAGTACCAAAAAGCCCCCTTTTATGGGTTCACACTTAATCCAGGCTCTACATACTTAATTTCACGTTTCTAGGTTCTGCTACTCTTGCTCTGCTGCTCACGCTCTGCTTTGTTTTTATAAAAAAGAGTACAATAACAAAATTGTGCAGTAAAATAAATAAGATTTTGTAAGGTCTTCTATTTACTATTAGAAATTAATATAATCATCAGAGTGATTTTCGAAATAGGGCATTTAGAGATATTTTTGTTCCTATAAAACTTGTTTATGATAAAATTTACCACTACACCGATATTATGACCGCTAAAGTAATTTTGTGATCAATAATGACCAAAATCACTTGGGGTCATTCATAGACCTAATAAACACTAAAACTACCAAGAAGCTTCTATGTTCTGTGGTTGTTATGGTGGATGTTGATATTGTCGTTGTTGAACTAAGTAATAGAGAAATAGTATATTTCTTTATCCATCCATCAACATATTCTCTGTATTACCACCCACAAACATATACAGTTTATCTCAAAAATAAGTATACAGAAATACTGACAATTGGATTTATTTAAAAAAGGATCAAAAAAGTAACATATTTATTTATTACAAACAATTATGATAATTATTATTCACTACTTTTTTCCAGGTTATTTTGGTTACTTGAGTTCTCATTTAAGGTGTAGTTAAATAGGTACAAAATTTACGCCACAAAAGTAAGTATACAGATAATTTCAATATGTATTTGTCTTAATGATATTAACAAAATTCATGAAAATTTTACCTGTTTGAATGTAATTATTTTATAATAAAATATTCTGTACACTATAACATGGAAAAAATTCTCTTTTTGTTCTGAAAAATTGAAATTTTTGGTAATTGATCTGAATATTATTTATAGGAGCATTTTTTCCTATTTAAGAACATTAAACCCCCGGAGTTTTGGATCGGGTATTCAATGATATCCCTCCTTTGTTCATTATGATGACATGAGAAAACTTATTTCTACAAATATTTGATCAATTAGAAAAGTAATAATATAAAAGTAGCTGGTGGAGGGTATCTAAGATTCGGCACAGCCGAATATAGCACTATAACTTGTTTGTAATAAAACTCGTACTGACTGTTTTTTAACACATCATGGTGAAGGGTATATAAGATTCGGCACAACTTGTTTTGTTTATTAAATTATAGCACACTTGATTTTTTATATTTTTATATATACAACGTTAATTAATTTGTTGCTAGAACAAATAAAATGTCCGATCCATAAAACATGGTTTTTGTATCGAGTATATCAAGATATGATTGGTAGCATTATTGTATGCTTTGGAAATCGGAGTATTTGGAAAACCTGTTTAAATTAAAGAAAATTTATAGAATTATCCAAATTTTAAAGTTTATGTTGTAAGTCTTAAGAAATCGGAGTTAAATTTCGTACGATTGCTTTTATTATTATTTGGGCCGATTGGCTCCGGAATTAATTAGTAGAACAGTTTTTTCTCATTTCTACGATTTTTTCCACTTTAGACCCCGGATTGTGAATCTGGTGGTCATTGAACCCTCCAAATGATGCATTGGAAATAGAATTTTTAACTTTTGAAAAGAGTTGTTATTTCGAAATTAATGTTATATGCATGGATTTGGCCATTTTGAACACAGTACGTTCTTAAAAATACGAAATTTAACTCCGATTTCTTAAGACTTACAACATAAAATTTAAAATTTGGATAATTCTATATATTTTCTTTAATTTAAACAGGTTTTCCAAATACTCGTATTCATACCACCAATTGAGCCTGATTTAATATAAAAATCTTACTATTTTGGACAATAATCAATTTCAGAACCGATATGTACTGTAAGTTATTGACATGGTCACCATTCGGCGATTATTGGTAGTATTTAGGAGTGTGTAATGGATGATTGGAACCAAAAAACTTGTTTTAATTAATGGATACTAGTGCAAATATTATTAATATCGCATTTTAAGATATAAATTTTAGGAAATTGCAGTTAAATATCGAATATGAACGCTATACTATGTTAAAAATGGCAATGTTCCGCAATGGATTGTAATTATTGTAAAGAAACAATTAATTTAAATGTTAAAATATCGTCTTCTAATGCATCATAATGAACAAAGGAGGGATATCATTGAATACCCGATCCAAAACTCCGGGGGTTTAATGTTCTTAAATAGGAAAAAATGCTCCTATAAATAATATTCAGATCAATTACCAAAAATTTCAATTTTTCAGAACAAAAAGAGAATTTTTTCCATGTTTTTTGGACAATAATCAATTTCAGAACCGATATGTACTGTAAGTTATTGACATGGTCACCATTCGGCGATTATTGGTAGTATTTAGGAGTGTGTAATGGATGATTGGAATCAAAAAAATTGTTTTAATTAATAGTGTACAGAATATTTTATTATAAAATAATTACATTCAAACAGGTAAAATTTTCATGAATTTTGTTAATATCATTAAGCCAAATACATATTGAAATTATCTGTATACTTACTTTTGTGGCGTAAATTTTGTACCTATTTAACTACACCTTAAATGAGAACTCAAGTAACCAAAATAACCTGGAAAAAAGTAGTGAATAATAATTATCATAATTGTTTGTAAGAAATAAATATGTTACTTTTTTGATTTTTGAAAAAATAATATCCTTTTTTAAATAAAACCAATTGTCAGTATTTCTGTATACTTATTTTTGAGATTAACTGTATATGTTTGAGGGTGGTAATACAGAGAATAAAAAATTAGAAAGATTTCTTAATGCGTGCGTTCAATGAAGACCGCGCAAAAATAATATATTTGCTCTGTGTGGAAAAGCGATGTAATTGGTGCAAACATGTTGATCGCGTTCAACGTATAATAAATTGTACACTGCCAAGAAGTACTGAAATTTGATGAGTTGTGCATAAGAGTGATGAAGAACGTGACCAGCTAAAACAGCATATGAGATCAACATATTAGTCGCCATTAAGCCAACACACTTTATTTCGCATTAAAGTTAAGACCGAAGTTTATTTGTCCTTATTGGGTAGTGAAGAAGCTTGGTCATGGTCGGTAAAAAGTTAAGAAGGTAGGAGATTTAGTGGAATGAGGGAAGAAGAAGAAATGAAAAGATGGGGACAACATTCGAGATGAATGTGAGAACAGGAATGGCCAGATGTAAGATTGGGACAGTTAAGAACAAGATAGACCGACAGGGGTTAATAGACAAAAACCAAAAGACGATCGAACACTAATTTATCTATGGGAGAGTATGAGCTTTAATATGCTTTTTATAGTGAACAACTGACGGACAGAGCACAGTAGTTAGTTTTAGTTTTGAAGGTTTTTTTAATTTTAACAGGTTTATATGATATTTTTTGTTTCTAAACGAATAAAGATTTTTTTATTTGAAAGCTATAATCATCTGCTTATATACTAATTTAAAAATAATTCGTTCAAAATTAAAAATAATAAAAATGTCACTGTTTTTTAAACCCCCCACCACCCAAAAAAAGATAAGGATTCTAAAGGTGAAAGTAGTTTTAAGTAGTCGAATGTTACATACCACAATAAAATATGTGGTTTTGTGATTTTTTTAAAATTTTTTTGTGATTTTTTTAAATTTTCACTATTTTAAATTTTTGCTCATCCCACACTTTCCATACACCGTTGTTATTTTTACAAATTTAAGAGGTTTTTAACATATTTTTGTTAATAAACGAATGAAAGAAGCAAGTATTCAAAATTTGTTATATAACTACCGGAAAAAAGTATGGAATCTTTTGGGAACAATAAAAACTGTGCAAAGTTGTTTAAGAAATCTCAGCATAAAAAGCCACAACGAGATAAAGCAGTTGATGGATGGATAAAAAAAGATACTATTTCTCTATTACTTAGTTCAACAACGACAATATCAACATCCACTAACGACCACAGAACATAGAAGCTTCTTGGTAGTTTCAGTGTTTATTAGGTCTATGAATGAACCCAAGTGATTTTGGTCAAAATCGGTCTGTTATTTCGTCTAGCGTCCATCCAAATTATCCTCGAAATTGCAGCTTTTGTCCATAACATTGGCAGTTATGAATCAATAATGATAAAATTTGGCACGGATCAGTTTTGTGTACTTAGCAATCATGGTGTAAAATTTCTGAAAATCGGTACACATTTAACCCTTGTCCCCATATAAATTCCTCTTTCGAAATTCATCATAGCGCTCATAAATTTCTTATAACAATTGATATCTTGATGAATTTCGGCATGAACGAGTTTTGCATAAATCTTACTCATATTACCAATTTTTTACGATCGGTCCATAATTTACCATTGGTCGCGAATGAGGCCCGTAAAAAAAATCAATTGTAATTGACATTAAATTTTAGTATCCGATGAAATTCGACATGAACGAATTTTAAATGGATGTGAATCATTTTACCAAATTTTATTGTGATCGGATAATAATAGACCCTAGAACCTGCCTAAGGCAATATAAGAAAATCAAAAATATACTCATCATTTGTTATAATAGTCGCTATAATCTATAATATGTATTTTACACTATATAATATTTAGCTTAAAAAGTGAAACTGACTACAATCGTTATCATATCCATCATCTATGTCAGGAAGGAGCAATTCAATAGTATCTGATGAAAATGCTTTTTTATTTTTATGCGGTTTTTGTGTACTGCAGCTTATAAAAAAGTCACTCCTTAAAAGTAATCTATTCAGGACATCTCGAATGATATAATCTGAAAACTGTTTTTCTTATTCTCAAAAGATTCCATACTTTATTGCGGTAGTTATATAGCAAATTTTGAATACGTACTTGCTTCTTACATTCGTTTATTAACAAAAATATGTTAAAAACCTCTTAAATCTGTAAAAATAACAACGGTGTATGGAAAGTGTGGGATGAGCAAAAATTTAAAATAGTGAAAATTTTAAAAAATCACAAAAAAATGGCAGAAACTTGTGCACTTTTTTCAGTTACGGAATGTAGATAGTCCATATTTTATTGTGGTATGTAACATTCGACTACTTAAAACTACTTTCACATTTAGAATCGTCATCTTTTTTGGGGTGGTGGGGGGTTTAAAAAACTGTGACATTTTTATTATTTTTAATTTTGAACGAATTATTTTTACATTATTATATAAACAGATGATTATAGCTTTCAAAAAAAAAATCTTTATTCGTTTAGCCACAAAAAATATCATATAAACCTGTTAAAATTAAAAAACCTTCAAAACTAAAACTAACTAAAGTACTCTGTCTGTCACTATAAAAAGCATATTAAAGCTCATTCTCTCCCATAGATAAATTAGTGTTCGATCGTCTTTTGGTTTTTGTCTATTAACCATTCAAATTAGGTATGTAAAATCACTTCAATAAGTCCTTGACCGTACGTAATTTGTATAATTCCCTGCTTAAGTTTTGCTACTACGATGAATTCTTTGTCATAATCCTTGTACATTACCTCATTAACTTAGTTATTGGTTTCGTCTTCTATCTAAAGGACGTAAAATAACTTTACTTTGACTCGTTAGTACGCCAAATCAAGTCGAGTGAACAGTAAAACATGATGGGTTGTTTGTTCAGTAAGACTTCGTTGTTGTATTTAATTTCTTATAAATAAAGTAATGGATTGATTAATTAATTTTAAATTTATACAATTATAATATTTTTACTGATAAAAATGTATGTATAAGTTCATATTATAAACAAGATTTTGTAAGGTCTTCTATTTACTATTAGAAATTAATATAAACATCAGAGTGATTTTCGAAATAGGGCATTTAGAGATATTTTTGTTCCTATAAAACTTGTTTATGATAAAATTTACCACTACACAGATTTTATGAGCGCTAAAGTAATTTTGTGATCAATAATGAAATGATCTTCATAAGAATATGTAGAGAGGTTTTGACTTGTAATAAACATAATTATCTAGCATCGCTGTACTCGCATTTTCTAGACAGTTAGCGCTTACGTAACTTTTTAAGCTGGCCTTATTGTAAACCAATCCTCATAATATTTGGCAGAGAGATTATGTCTTGTAAAAAACATATTTATGAATATCGAATTTCATCGATATACTTGATTTTGGCTTGTATAAAACATATTTGGGTGATATTTCTTTGCTTTACTGGTATTTTTAAAAAGTAATGATCCTTATAATCTTTTTTAAGCGATCTTAAATAAATAAAATTGATCAGAGAGATTTTGTCTTGTAACTAGCTTATTTATGTATGTCGAATTTCTATACTCGTATTTTTAAGCCATTAATTAAAGTAATTTTCTGAAGGGGACCTTAATTGGGATTTAGGGTTAATTATGAATGGATCCTCAAAAAATTTGGTAGATACATATTTGATTGTATAAAACATACTTGCGCAAGTTTCATCGCTGCGTACGTACTTTAATTTAAGTTCCTATAAAACATGTTTGTGCCGAATTTCACCACTATAGATGGCGGGTAGGGTCATAAAATTTTGCAAAGAGATTTAAGTTCTATAAAACATGTTTGTACTGAATATCACCACTATAGATGCTTCCTTTAGCCAGTTAGGTGCGTTAAATTCATTTTCTGAAAGGGACTTTATATGGCGGGATGGGTCAATTAAAGGGCGATCCTTATAAAATTTAACGTATGGACGAACATGGCTAGATCGTCGTAGAATGTAATAAGGACCCAGGATATATACACTTTATTGGTCTTAGAAAATATTTCGATATGGTACAAACGGAATAACAAAAATTCCTTTTTTTGATGGTGGGTATAAAAATTTAAACATTCTGTAGTATGTATTAGGTACTATTAGACGATATGTATTTTATGTACTGTCAAAATTTCCATCTGTATAAGTTGTATATATCGTCTGATACATATGAAACATTGCAAATGTAAAACACATGTGAAAATGCATATGTAAATTTTTCGATTAGAGCGTGCTCTATTTTCGTGTGACAAGCATACTTAAACAAAACAGAAAAACAGATGAATAAAGAATATGAAAAAGTAAGTATTTTTTAATTTTTAATAAACAAATTTTTAATTTTAACAATTTTTACTAATTAACAAGTTATAGTGCTATATTCGGCTGTGCCGAATCTTAGATACCCTCCACCAACTACTTTTATATTATTACTTTTCTAATTGATCAAATATTTGTAGAAATAAGTTTTCTCATGTCTTTAATGGAAAATATCCCAAAAGTTAAATTTATTAAAATTCCAAG
>NC_060953.1:23955054-23963742 GCF_022045245.1 Lucilia cuprina
GTAAATTGGATTTCAAGCTCTATTAGTGTTGCCACAAACCGAACCGTCAAATAATAATTGTTAGGGTAAACCCCCTTGGTCGACCCTGAAATTGTGAAAACTCGCGGGTTATGTCGTAGATTGTTTAACGAGGCAAAGAGAACAGGTATATGGTATCCTTATAAGTCAAATGTTAATGAATTTAAGAATCAGGTACGTAGTGCGAAACGCAGGTCGTGGAGAAAATTCTTCATATACAAGTCGTCCAAATCCCCTTCTCTACCTATTTATTTAAATCAACTTTTAGTTTTTTATACAGCTGAGCACAAAACAATTATAATATAAATATAAAATACAATATATAATATAACATAAGAAATTATTATTGGAAACAGTTATAAACATATACATTTGAGTTAAGATAAAAATTAGTTTGACTTTTATTTAATTCGTGGGTGTAGAAAAATTAATGAGATCGTATAGGCGGTTGACTTCTAAGCATATTCATCGGAGAGGATCAAAATTTATAAATTTTGACCTATTGAATTCTATATATAGTGGAACATAAGAAGACCTAAGTGGTCTAGGAAGAAGGAATTGAGAGTTAAATTTTCCATGTAATAAGTTAATTAAAAATGTGACATTAGAAACCATTCTTCTACTTTTTAATGTTGGAAGCTTTATAAGCGCAAGCCGATTACGATATGGAGGTAGGTTTGTGTCAGTATTCCACCTGAGATTTCGGAGGCAAAAAAATGAGAAATTGTTTTTGCACAGATTCAAGTTTTCTAATGTATACGTTGTACTAAGTATGTCAAATTGCACATGCGTAATCAAGAATAGGTTTGTGGACCTTCTCCCAAATCTACAACTTGTCTCTGGCTACTGCATTCCGCAACCGTGTATCATGAGAAACTTCCGGTTTAGCATAATCCCTGATAATGGTGAACCTTCACTTGTAGATGATGACGAAATCAATTCCCCAATTTGGAGACAATATGTTGCGACTGTCAAAATTGCAGTAAGTACATGTATGGAATATTATTAAGCAAAATGTAATGTAAATTAGAGTAAGTTAGAATATATAGAATGTATAAAATAATCCCTTTGTCCACAAATAACCCAGATTAAGACTCAAATTGGCAATTATGTTGCCTTGATTTTTATTAAAAAATCTCCATTTACCCATATCGGCAAAAGCGATAGCGTAACGAACGGCAAACACTGCCGGTTATAAAATCAAATACTTATACTGATTTTGCCATCCTTTATTTAAATGAAAGAATATGAACTACAGGAATAAAAGAACACATCCCAAAATACGTCCCGGCCAAATTAGGACAAGGAAGGTTAAATGAGGATAAACTTACTGCGATCCCGAAAGTTTATAGTAAAAAACAGAGGTGGACGACTGGTTAAATTGAGAAGAAAATTAGCAGAGAATTTAAGAATTGTCAAAGACGATTCTTAAGAAATTTTGGTTGAAATAGAAAAGCTAAAAGACGAAATAAAACATGGGAAGATCTCAAAGCAAAGAGGTAACAGTAGAAGAAAATAACATTATTAGTAAGTCAGATAGACAATAAAGAAGAAATTGACAAAAAATTTATAATAATAGTAGTTGCAATTATTGTGTTAATCATATACAAAATTTACAAATATTTCAAAGATTATGTCCGGAAAAGGGTGGCTGGTAATGCCATAACAGAGGTATAAAAATTAATGTTATATAAAAAAATAATAAAAAATAAAATGTTTATATGTAATAGTATGTAATAATAGAAATATGATAAAAAGTATATATGGAGGATTTTGTAAAAAATTAAAAGATATTTGTGCAAATTTAGACAAAAGTCCCAATAGAAAATATAGAAAAAAACATAAATGAAAAATTGGATATTATAGAACAGCATTGCGCGTTCATATTGTTCTGATTACGAAGATTTTCGGCAATTCATACGTACATAAGCCGATAGTAAATAAAACTCATTGCAAGAGCGTAAAAATTACCGAAATTATCTTTAGTTGCTTGACAGCATTCAACGATGTAGGTTGATGTCGCTTTGTTTCAGAAATTGCAAACAAAACGTGTAAAAACAACAACACCACTTGCAAACTAGAGAGCAACTTGCAAAAAACTCGTACACTCCAAAAACTTTCTAGGAATGCATAATAATAAAAATACATAAAAACGATATTTGTAATACTTTTTTTAAACATTTTATATTCAAAAATCTAAATTTTGTGCAGAAATAACCATTTTTCTTTTCTTTGGATATGTTTTGTTTGTAAAATTTACCATTTTACTTGTTATAAAACTTGATCAAAACAAGCGTAATTAGGAAATATTTTTTCTAAGTGTTTTTTTTAGTATTTTCTCACCACTACACTAACAGTTTCTCTTTCTGCGCTTGGCTGTTATAGAAGATATTAAAGAAGGTTTTCAGACCGCAATGGAAATAGAGAGTGAAACTAATACAATAATAGAATTTTTAATCAAGGCCCAAGAAGATAAGGATTTCATCATGGCGGCAGTTAGTTTAGAAACAACTTCCAAAACTCTACCATTATTCTAAGGAAATTTCAACGAACTGGAATGTTTTATTGTGACAGACGACCTCATATATAAAAACTTATCAGAAGTAGCTAAGAAGGATTTCCTTCAGTACGTTTTTCATGTTAAACTAACTGGAAATGTCAAAACGGCAATTGGACTAGCTACAACGTCCAGTACAATAACCTTTGTCAGTAGTCCTAAATTCGGGCCCAAACTCAAAAAACAATTTAGAGTGTAATATTGAAAAAGCTTTTTTTAAAAAATTTGTTCTACGAAAAACTTTAGAACAAAAAATATTATACTCCAAAATGTAGGGAATTAGACAAGCTACTACGTCCAATACAACAACCTTTGTCAGAAGTACAAAATTCGGCCCCAAACTAAAAAACAGTTTTGAGTGAAATATTGAAAAACACTTTCTAAAAACTTTGTTTTATGGAAAGGTTTGTAGCAAAACATATTACACACAAAAATATAGGGAATTGAGCTAGCTACAATGTTCAGGACGACAACCTTTGTCAGAAGTCCTAAATTTCGCTCCAAACTCAAAAAACTATTTAGAGTGAAATATTGAAAACCACTTTTTTAAAACTTTGTTTTACGAAAAACTTTAGAGCAAAGATATTAAACACTAAAATGTAGGAAATTGAACTAACTACAACGTCTAGTACAACAACGTTTGTCCGAAGTCCAAAATTCGGCATAAAATTCAAAAAACCATTTTGAGTGAAATATTCGAAAACATATTATACACCAATTAGACTGGCTACAACTTTTAATACAACAATCTTTGTCAGATGTCCAAAATTCGGCTCCAAACTTAAAAAAATTTTGAGTGAAATATTGAAAAACATTTTTTTAAAAACTTTGTATTATGAAAAACTTTAGAGCAAATCATATTCTACACCAAAATGTAGGGAATTAGACATGCTACAACGACCAATACTTCTAGTACAACAAAGTTTGTCAGAAGTCCAAAATTTGGCATAAAATTTAAAAAACCATTTTGAGTGAAATATTGAAAAACACTTTTTTAAAAACTTTGTTTTATGAAAAACATTCGAGGAAAACATATTATACACCAATATGTAGGCAATTGGACTAGCTACAACATCCAATACAACAACTTTTGTCAGAAGTCCAAAATTCGGCCCAAACTAAAAAACCATTTTGAGTGAAATATTGAAAAACACTTTGTTAAAAACTTTGATTTATGAAATACTTTAGAGCTAAACATATTATACACCAAAATGTAGGGAATCGTCCAGTATAACAACCTTTGTCAGAAGTCCAAAATTCTGCCCCAAACTAAAAAAAACATTTTGAGTGAAATCTTAAAAAGCAATTTAAAAAAATTCGTTTTATGAAAAACTTTCAAGCAAAACATATTATACATATGTAAGGAATTGAACTAGCTACAACGTCCTAAATTCAAAAAACCATTTTGAGTGAAATATTGAAAAACGCTTTTTTAAAAACTTTGTTTTATGAAAACCTTTCTAGGAAAAAACCTTTGTCAGATGAACAAAATTCGGCTCCAAACTAAAAAAATTTTGAGTGAAGTATTGAAACACACTTTTTTAAAAACTTTGTATTATGAAAAACTTTAGAGCAAAACATATTATACACCAAATGTAGGGTATTGATCTAGCGTCTACGTCCAATACAACAACCTTTGTCAGAAGTCCAAAATTCGGCCACAATATAAAACAAGTAAGAAGTTATAGTCGGGCGAGGCCGACCATATAACACCCAGCACATTTATACGAATAAAATGTGATTTTGTTTACAACATATTTAAGTTGAATTGTACCTTGCCTCAGATATACTAAAGCCATTTACTCTTAAATTAAACTGTGGATATTTAAGTCAAATTTTGATGGGCGTTTTTTTAGAGGGGCTAGGGTCAAATGAGGCCCTAAATTATAAAGTTCATCAAGGTCATCAAGACCAGTATAGAACTTGGTTTTGCAGCTTTTTGTCGAGATACGAGTATATTAAGCATAATTATGAACTTAAAAGCCCTATTTGGCGGGTTCAGTTCTATGGGGCCTAGGTGAAATAATGGACCAATGTTAACCATTTTCAATAGGCTTCATCTACAGTACCGTAAACGAGCATGTGCCAAATTTCATTGAATTATCTCCAAAATTGCAACCTGTAGTTTGATTACAATGTTTACAAGCTCTATTCGGGGTTTCAGTTGTATGGAGGCTAGGTGAAATAATGGACCGATCTTAACCATTTTCAATAGGGTTCGTCCCTGGGACAATAGAAGATCACGTACCAAATTTCATACAATTATTGCGGTCTGTAGTTTGATTACAAGGTTTACATGGACGGACGGCCAGACGGACAGACGGACGGACATAGCTAAATCGACTCAGAAGATGATTCTAAGCCGATTGGTATACTACACCCACGAAAGTGGTGTAGGGTATAAAAACAATTTTGATTGAAATATTGAAAAACGCTTTTTGAAAACTTTGTTTTATGAAAAAGTTTGTAGCAAAACATATTATACACCAAAATGTTCCCTACATTTTGCATATTATACACCAAAATGTTCCCTACATTTTTGAGCTAGCTACAATTTTCAATACAAAAACCTTTGTCAGAAGACCAAAATTCGGCCCAAACTCAAAAAAACAGTTTTGAGTGAAATATTGAAAAATACTTTTTTAAAATCTTTGTATTGTGAAAAACTTTAGAGCAAACCACATTATACACCAAAGTGTAGGGAATTGGAAAGGCTACAACGTCCATTACAACAACCTTTGTCAGAAGTTCAAAATTCGGACCCAAACTGAAAAAACAATTTTAAGTGAAATATTGAAAAAAACTTTTTTAAAAACTTTGTTTTATGAAAAACTTTCCAAGAAAACATATTATACACCAAAATGTAGGATTTGAACTAACTACAACATGCAACACAACAACCTTTGTGAGAGGTCCAAAATTCAGCCCCAAACTGAAAAAACAATTTTGAGTGAAATATTGAAACACAATTTTTTGTAAAAACTTTGTATTATGAAAAACTTTAGAGCAAAATATATTTTACACCAAAACGTAGGGAATTGGACTAGCTACAACGTCCAATACAACAACCTTTGTCAGAAGTCCAAAATTCGGACCTAAACTAAAAAAAGTTTAAGTGAAATGTTGAAAAACACGTTCTTAAAAGCTCTGTTTTATGAAACACTTTAGAGCAAAAGATATTATACACCAAAATGTAGGGAATTGGACTGGTTACAACGCTCAATACAACAACCTTTGTCAGAAGTCCAAAATTCGGCCCCAAACTCAGAAAACAATTTTGAGTGAAATATTGAAACACAAATTTTTTAAAAACTTTGTATTATGAAAAACTTTAAGGCAAACATATTATACAGCAAATTGTAGGGAATTGGACAAGCTAAACCGTCCAATACAACAACCTTTGTCAGTGGTCCAAATTTCGGCCCCAAACTCAAAAAACCATTTTGACTGAAATATTGAAAAGCAATTTAAAAAAATTGTTTTATAAAAAATTTTCAAGCAAACCATATTTCACACCAAAATGTAGGGAATTAGACTAACTACAACATCCAATACAATAACCGTTGTCAGAGGTTCAAAATTCGGCTCCAAACTCAAAAAAACATTTTATTGAAATATTGATAAACGTTTTTTTTTAAATTTGTTCTACGAAAAACTTTAGAGCAAAAACTATTATTCACCAAAATGCAGGGAATTAGACTAACTACTACGACCTTTGTCAGAAGTCCGAAATTCGGCCCCAAACTAAAAAAGCAATTTTGAGTGAAATATTGAAAAATGTTTTTTAGAAAATTTGTTTTATGAAAAAATTTAGAGCAAAACATATTATACACCCAAATGTATGGAATTGAGCTAGCTACATCGTCCAGGACAATAACCTTTGTCAATTTTGAGTGAAATATTGAAAAATGTTTTTTAGAAAATTTGTTTTATGAAAAAATTTAGAGCAAAACATATTATACACCCAAATGTATGGAATTGAGCTAGCTACAACGTCCAGGACAATAACCTTTGTCATAGGTCCTAAATTCGGCCCCAAACTCAAAAAACAATTTAGAGTGAAATATTGAAAAACACTTTTTTAAAAACATTGTTTTATGAAAAACTTTAGAGCAAAGATATTATACACCTTAATGCAGGGAATTGAAGTAGCTACAACGTCCTGTACAACAACCTTTGTCAGAAGTCCAAATTTTGCCTCAAACTAAAAAAAAACCTTTATAGTGAAATATTGAAAAACACTTTCTTCAAAACTTTGTTTTATTAAAAACTTCGAGGAAAACACATTATACACCAAAATGTGGGGAATTGGACTACATACAACGTCCATTACAACAACCTTTGTCAGAGGTCCAAAATTCGGCCCAAACTGAAAAAAACAATTTTGAGTGAAATATTGAAACACAATTTTTTTAAACTTTGTTTTAGGAAAAACTTTAGAGCAAACCATATTATACACCAAAATGTAGGGAATTGGACTAAGTACAACGTCTAATACAACAACCTTTGCCAGAAGTACAAAGTTCGGCCCCAAGCTCAAAAAATCATTTTGAGGGAAATATTGGAAAACACTTTTTTAAAAACTTTGTTTTATGAAAAACTTTAGATCAAAACGCATTATACACCAAAATGTAGGGAATTCGACTAGCTACAATGTCTAATACCACAACCTTTTTCAGAAGTCCAAAATTAGGCCTCAAACTCAAAAACCATTCAGAGTGAAATATTTAAAAAAAAATTGTTTAAAACTTTGTTTTATGAAAACTTTAGTGCAAACCATATTATACACGAAAATGTAGGGAATTGGACTAGCTACAACATTCAGTACAACAACCATTGTCAGAAGTCCAAAATTCGGCCCCAAAACTCAAAAAACAATTTAGATTGAAATATTGAAGAAAAAAACTTTTGTAAAATCTTTCTTTTATAAAAAACTTTAAAGCAAAAAATATTATACACCAAAATGTAGGGAATTGGACTAAGTACAACATCCAATAGAACAACCTTCGTCAGAAGTCCAAAATTCGGCTTTAAACTCAAAAAACTATTTTGAGTGAAATGTTAAATAACACTTTTTGAAAAACTTTAGAGCAAACCATATTATACACCAAAATGTAGGGAATTGGACTAGCTACAACATTCAGTACAACTACCATTGTCAGAAGTCCAAAATTCGGCCCCAAACTCAAAAAACAATTTAGAGTGAAATATTAAAAAAACTTTTTTATAAACTTTGTTTTATAAAAAACTTTAGAGCAAAACATATTATAAAATTTTTTTATAATGTTTGTTCTACGAAAAACTTTAGAGCAAACCATATTATACACCAAAATGTAGGGAATTGGACTATGTACAACATCCAATACAACAACCTTTGCCAGAAGTCCAAAATTCGGCTCCAAGCTCAAAAAAACATTTTGAGGAAAATATTGGAAAACACTTTTTTAAAAACTTTGTTTTATGAAAAACTTTAGATCAAAACGCATTATACACCAAAATGTAGGAAATTGGACTAGCTGCAATGTCTAATACAACAACCTTTGTCAGAAGTCCAAAATTAGGCCTCAAACTCAAAAAACCATTTAGAGTGAAATATTAAAAAAAAAAAAAAATTATTTAAAACTTTGTTTTATGGAAAACTTTAGTGCAAACCATATTATACACGAAAATGTAGGGAATTGGACTAGCTGCAACATACAATACAACAACCTTTGTCAAAAGTCCAAACTCAAAAAACCATTTTGAGCGAAGTATTGAAAAACAATTTAAAAAAAATTTGTTTTATGAAAAACTTTAGTGCAAACCATATTATACACCAAAATGTAGGGAAATGGACTAGCTACAACGTCCAATACAACAGCCTTTGTCAGAAGTCCAAATCGACCCCAAGCTCAAAAAACCATTTTGAGTGAAATATAGGAAAATACTTTTTATAAACTTTGTATTATAATAAACTTTAGAGCAAAACTTATTACAAACATAAATATAGGGAATTGTAGTATGGCAATATACTTGCTGAAAATACGCAAGAATAAAAAGAAAATTTTGGATTCCCAAATTGAAAATCTTGATAAAGGTAATATATCAAGAAATATAAATTTATCTGTTTTAGA
>NC_060953.1:23963842-23995334 GCF_022045245.1 Lucilia cuprina
GAACCTAGAAACATAAAATTAAGCATGTAGAACCCAGATTATGTGAGAGCCTATAAAAGGGGACTTTATGATACTTTTTCTTTCTTTAAAAAGTACTTTTTGAATTTTGTATAATATTGAGCCTAGAAATATGTAATTATGTATGTATAGCCCGGATTAAGTGAGAACCCATAAAGGGGGACTTTTTGGTACCTTTCTGTTCTTCGCCTGGTAGTTTTTGAAATTTCTATAATACTGAACCTAGAAACATGTAATTAAGTATGTAGAGCCCGTATTAAGTGACAACCCATAAAAGGGCACTTTTTGGTACTTTCGTTCTTCAAAAAGTATTTTTTGAAATTTCTATAATGTTGAATCTAGAAACATGAAATTAAACACGTAGAGCCTGGATTATGTGAGAACCTTTAAAAGAGGACTTTTTGGTACTTTTTCGTTCTTTAAAAGGTACTTTCTGAATTTTCTACAATACTGAACTAGAAACATGTAATTAAGTATGAATGGCCCGGATTAAGTGAGAACCCATAAAAGGGAACTTTTTCGTTCTTTAAAAGGTACTTTTTGAAATTTCTATAATTTTGAATCCAGAAACATGAAATTAAGCATGTATGTCCCGGATTAAGTGAGAACCTATAGGGACTTTTTGGTACTTTTTCGTTCTTAAAAAGGTACTTTTTGAAATTTCTATAATATTGAACCTAGAAGCGTGAAATTAAGCATATAGAGACCATAGTAAATGAGAACCTATAGAAGGGTACTTTTTAGTATTTTTCATTCTTCAAAAGGTACTTTTTAAAATTTCTATAATATTGAACATAGAAACGTGAAATTAAGCATATAGAGACCGTAGTAAATGATAACCAATGAAAGGGGAGTTTTGGGTACTTTTTCGCTCCTCAAAAAGTATTTCTTGAAATTTCTATAATATTGAACATAGAAACATGAAATTAAGTATGTAGAGCCAGGATTAAGTGGGAACCCATAAAGGGGGCTTTTTGGTACTTTTTCGTTCTTCAAAAGGCATTACAATTAGCGATCTAAAGAAACAAATATTATTAAGAATTAATACATTAAATAAAAACTAATTTAAATTTTAATATATATTTCATTTTCCTTTTTCTATATAAAACAGTTTTAAACCATTATTAAGTTAATAATCTTTTTTGAACATCTATATATAAAAGAGTAGCGTTACTGACTGACTGATTCATCATCGCACAGGCCAAACGGCTGAACCTAGAATCATGAAATTTTGACAGTAGATGTGTTTTTGGTTATGTAGATCCAATAAGGAGCGATTTTTGGAAATTTGCACATTTACGGGTAAAAAGGGGAAAAACGGGTAAAACAGGTTTTCTTAAATATCTATATATATAAAATTCTAACGTTGCTGACTGATTGACTGATTCATCATCGCACAGCCTAAACGGTTAAAGCTAAAGAGCTGAAATTTGGACAGAGGGTTGGTCTCCCACCAAATAGATCCACTAAGACGGGATTTTTGGAAATTCGAATGTTTAGGGGGTAAAAAAGGGTAAAAACGGGTAAAATCGGTAACCTCGTATCTCCTAAACTAGAAAAGATACAAAAGTAGTTTAAAGCTCATCGTCGTTCATATAAAAAATATGCGGACAGGTGTCTGGTACTTTTTTCAATTTCGGCCCCTTTAGGGAATAAACGGGTAAAAACTGTATTTTGGTACTTTTTTTGCACCCCATGTATCTTTTAAACCAGTAAACATTCAAACAATATTTTTGACTCCTTCATAATTTGACGAAAAAATAAAAATATAAATTTAGTACTTTTTGGTTATTCGGATGTTTAAGAGGTGAAAATTGTACCTATTTTTGGTACTTTTTTCATAAAACATTGATTTTGGTTTATTAACTTATACATATAAATACGTAATAACTGGCTCCCACTACGATGTTGCAACATTTTGGAATAGAATTTTTATTTCGTTAATGTTTAGAAAAAAGTACCAAAAGGGGTAAAAACTGGAAATTTGATTTTATTCAAACACAATGATCCAATTTAGATAAAATTTTTAGATTTAGAAACACTAAATATGCTAATGAGGTGTTATTTGGAAACCCGGTACCAAGTGATATTTTTTGGTACTTTTTCATTCTCCATGTGGTAGTTTTTGAGTTTTCTTTGGTATTGAAATCGAAACATGAAATTATAATAAAGAGACTTTTCGGTACTTTTTCGTTCTACACAGGTATTTTCTTGAGTTTTCTTTAAAACAAACCTAGAAGCATGAAATTAAGCATGTAGAGCCCGGAGTAACTGAGAATCTATAAAAGGGAACTTTTTGGTACTTTTTCGTACTTCGACTGGTACTTTTTGAGTTTTCTATTAAATTTAACCTAGAAACATGAAATTAAGCATGTAGAGCACGTAGTAAATGAGAATCCATAAAAACGGACTTTTTGGTACTTTTTCGTTCTACAAAAGGTACTTTTTGAGTTTTCTATAAATTTTTTTGTATAATATTGAACCTAGAAACTTGAAATTAAGCATGTAGAGCCCGGAGTAAATGAGAATCTATAAAAGGAGACTTTTTGGTACTGTTTCGTTCTACAAAAGGTACTTTTTGAGTTCTATAAAATTTAACCTAGAAACATGAAATTAAGCATGTAGAGCCCGGAGTAAATGAAAATCTATAAAAGGGGACTTTTCGTTCATCAAAAGGTACTTTTTGAATTTTTTATAATATTGAACCTAGAAACATGAAATTAAGTATGTAGAGCCTGGATTAAGTGAAAACATATAAAAGGGGACTTTTTGATACCTTTTCGTTCTTCAAAAGGTACTTTTTGTGTTTTTTATAATATTGATCCAAGAAACATGAAATTAAGCATGTGGAGCCCGGAGTTATTTAGAATCCATAAAAGCAATCAGGGACTTGAGTGAATGAAAATTTAAACTGGAATATTTTCTGGTACTTTTTGAATTTTCTATAATATTGAACTTAGGAACATGAAATTAAATAAAATAGGTCCTTTGGTACTTTTTCGTACTTCACTTTTAGATCTTTCTAAAATATTGAATATATAAACATAAAATTAAACACGCAGTATCTCAATTGAACTAAAATTAAAAAAGCATACTCTGGTACTTTTTTGTTCTTTTACTAATACTTTTCCAATTTTCTATAATATTGAACCTAAAAACATTAAATTGGACATGTAGCTTGCTGATTGTATAAAAATCTTTATGCGATTTTTTTGGTTTCTGGTTGAAAATTAAACATGCGTCATCCTGATTTAATGAAAATATATAAAAAGGCACTGTCTGGTACTTTTTCGTTCTTCAACTGTTTTTTCTAATTTTCTGTAATATTGAGACTAAAATCATAAAATCAAACTTAAAGAGTTCTCTAAAAGGGGAATTTTTGATATTGCAGATATATATACATTTACAGTAATGATATTTATTTTATTTCATTACGATGAGGGTAGCGAAGCACACTGGGTATAGCTAGTAAAATATATTTTTGTTGACAGACGGACAGACGGACGGACATGGCTAGATCGTCTTAGAATCTTACGAGGTCCCAGAATATATATACTTTATGGGGTCTTAGAGCAATATTTCGATGTGTTACATACGGAATGACAAAATCAATATACACCCCATCTTTTTTGATGGTGGGTATAAAAATTGAGAGGCCTACTTGTATTAAAATAAGCAAATTTTGAATGCTGCTGAAGACATTGCGGAAAAGAGCAATTTCAGAACATTCATAATCTTGAAGCTTTAAGGAAATGTGCTCTTATATTGACGAGAAATGGTCCGTACAAAAATTATATAAATTATATAACATAACTTGAAAACAGTTACGACGGTAGTATTGCTCATTTATTGTCCTTTGGACAAACATATAAGTAATGCTCCCGTTGAATTTGCATTCTTTGTAAAGACTATGAGAAAGAGGTCAGACAAATTCACCGAATATATTCACTATTATCCTAAGCAGTTTAGTATTGAAAATAAGCAAAATCGATTCACACCGGGAAAAGTTATGAATCAAAATTTAAAACAACCTCGAAAAAAGTAAGCATTTTTTATGCCTTCGGATGTAATTTTCTCGAAAACTATTCAAGATAAATCCACGAAAATCACCATACGTTTGTTCCTACACAAGAGCTTAATTCCTGATGAAATTTGCCAGAATCGGTCCAGAATTTCTTATACCTCACATACAAAAGTACATTTTCCCGAAAAATGGATTTTTTGTTAATAACTTCTTTAAAAATTTCGATATCTTCACAAAATTTTAAAAATAAAATCTTATGCCAACAGAATTCATTCAGAAAAACAATTTTCTGGATCGGTCCATAATTGGACATAATTCCCATACAAGGTCCCCTCCCGAAAATCACTAAAACGCACATAATTCATTAGCAAAATAAGATATCCATATAAAATTTGGTACAAGTATTGCTCTCACATAAAGAAATATTACTATTACATAGCTCCCATACAAGGTCCTATTCCGAAAATCACTTAAACGCGTATAACTCAGTACTTAATTAAGATATCGATATAAAAATTTGTATAAGTATTGCTCATGAAAGGTTTTTATGGATCGGTCCATAATTGGTCATAGCTACAATACAAGGTCTCCTCCAGAAAATCACTTAAACGCACATAACTCACTATTAAATTATGATATTCATGTAATATTTGGTACAAGTTTGCTCTTATATACAGTAGTATTACCATGAAAGTGTTTTTGGGTCGGTCCATATTTTGTCATAGCTCTCATACTAGGTCGCCACCATATAGCGCCCTAACTTGTTTTTGTATGTGACAGTAATTCAATTTGTATTATTTTCAGTTAACTTAAAAATTCTTCATTTTGGCTTTCTGGAATATTCCCGTATTCTGAGCCTTCCATTTTTCCCGTGTCGTTTATTGTACGTATATATCTTCTGTCTCTATTATTTCTGTTGTTAGAATTGCTTTTCCTAATATTTGTGTTACTGTTATTATTTGACCTAAATCTGTTGTTATTGTTACTTGTCCTGAAATTGTTGTTATTTGGTCTATAATTGCTGTTAATCGTTCTATAATAATTATTATTATTATTTCTTTCAAAATGCATAATAGAGCTGGGGTTTGATTTTTGCTCATTCAAGAGCAAGTCATGTTGCTTCTTGAAGATTTTTGGTACGTGGAGCAAAAATTGCTGTTTTTAAATTGTCATTTATGCCACTTTTAAATGATTCAAAGGCTAGTTCAGCGTAATTATAATATTTTTCTCCGGTTCTGTGGCATCATTTCCCAACTCTTCAATTCCTAATTTATTAAGGTTATCTATATCAGTCAATCTGTTCCTGTAGTTATTTACCGTTAAATTTCTTTCGTACAAATTGTTTAACCTATTCTGTAGTTGTGGAATTGTCTTGTTATTTCTGTATCTTTGCTGTAAATCATTCTTTAATGCGTCAAAAGTCTCAGCACAGCAATAACACCAATAGCCGTTCTGACATTTGAAGTTAGTATAGCATGAAAAACGTACTGAAGGAAATCCTTTTTAGCTACTTCTGATAAGTTTTTATATATGAGGTCACCTGTCACAATAAAACATTCCAGTTCGTTGAAATTTCCTGAGAATAATGGGAAAGTTTTGCAAGTTGTTTCTTAATTAAATGTCGCCATGATGATTTCTTATCTTCTTCTATTATTGTATCAGTGTCTCTCTCAATTTCCAATGATGTCTGAAATCCTTCTTTAATATCTTCTATAATATCCAATTTTTTATTATTTTTTTTATACCATCTCTGAAAATTTCATGAAAAATTTACATTTTTCGTGCATGCTTATACAAAACAATAAACAAACAAAAACAAAACACGGTATCAAACGGTAAATTTTTTGTTATTGTGATTTCTTGTTTATAAACACAAAGCAAAGAATGAACATGACGTTTCGTTGCTATTGGCTAGAAACATGAAATTATGTATGTAGAGCCTGGATTAAACAAGAACACATTAAAGGGGACTTTTTGGTACTTTTTCGTTGTTTTATATAACATTAATTTTTATACCTCTGTTATACCAGCCATTTTTTCCGGACATAATCTCTGAAATATTTGTTAATTTTGTATATGATTAACACAATAATTACAACTACTATTATTATAAATTTTTAGTCAATTTCTTCTTTATTGTCTATCTGACTTTTACTAATAATGCTATTTTCTTTTACTGTTGCGTCTTTGCTTTGAGGTCTTCCCATGTTTTATTTCCTCTTTTAGCTTTTCTATTTCAACCCAAATTTCTTGAGCTCATTGGATTGGGTTTTTCTCGTCTTTGATAATTCTTAAATTCTCTGCTAAGTTTTTCTTTAGTTTCAATTTTCGGGATCGAAGTTAGTTTATCCTCATTTAACCTTCCTTGTCCTAATTTGGCCGGGACGTATTTTGCGATGTCTTCTTTTATTCCTGTAGATTCATATTCTTTCATCTAAATAAGGAATGGCAGAATCAGTATAAGTATTTGGTTTTGTAACCAGAAGTGTCTGCCGTTCGTTACGCTAGCCCTTTCCCGATCTTACCTTGATAAGGGCAAAAGGAGATTTTTTAATAATGAGTCTTAGTCTTAATCTGGTTTATTTGTGGCCAAAGGGCTCTTTTTATACATTCTCTATATTCAAACTTACTCTAATTTACATTCTATTTTGATTAATAATATTCCATACATGTACTTACTGTAATTTCGACAGTCGCAACTTGAAAAATTTATCAATCATATTGTCTCCAAATTGGGGAATTGAGTAACTTTATCAATGTCACTCAAACACCACATTGCTGCACATTTCATTCAAGTGAAGCTTGAAGGATTTTTGTTTATGCTTTGCAGTGTGTGGCATGTGTTTATGTACGTGTTTGTTTGTTTTATGTAAAGTACAACGGTATGTAATGAGAGAAGATCTACAATCTTTCCATGACCTCTGTATCCATAGATCTATATGTGCTGTGTTCATTGTCAGTTGTTTAGCAAGGACATCCAAAGAAAGGCGGTTCAGCATAGCGAACAACGCTTTACTGGGCGTCGTCCTAAGAACACCTGTTATGATAAGAGCCGATTGTCTCATAACTTTCGTGAGAGCGTTTCTGTTGGATGATTTGTCAAGTGCATGCCACCAGACAATGACACCATACATCATTATTGGCTTTATCACCGCCTCATATGGCCAATGTACATTACCTGGGTTGATATCCCAATACATTCTTATCGCCCTCCTACAGATATATAATGCCGTAATAGCTTTTGAAGATCTGTAGGAAATATTCAAACCCCAAGACGAGAAAAACACCTAGGTATTTTGCGTTATCCGACAGCGTGAGAACCTCGCCGTTTAGACGAGGAAAGTACATCTGCGGAATTTTGTATTTTCCAGAGAATAATACAAGCTCCGCTTTTCCCGGGTTACGCTGAGGCCGCAGTTTACGCTCTATGAGCTTACTAATAAGTTAAAGTAATTTTCTGAAGGGGACTTTATATGGGGGGTAGGGTCAATTATGGACCGATCCACATAAAATTCATAGAGAGGTTTTGGCTAGTAGGAGAGGTTTTGGCTAGTGAGAAACTTACTTATGTCATATATCATCGCTATACTTTTATTTTTAAGAGATTAATGAGCGTTAAACTCATTTTTTTAAGGGCACCTTATATGGGGGGTAGGGTCAATTATGGACCGATATACATAAAATTTGGTTGAGAGATATTAGCTTGCATGAAACTTATGTGATTCGAATTTCATCGCTATATTCCCATTTTTAAGCCAGTCAAAGTCATTTTCTGAAGGGGGACCTTATATGGGGGGTAGGGTCAATTATGGACCGATCCACATAAAATTTCATAGATAGGTTTTGTCTAGTAAGAAACTTACTTATGTCAAATTTCATCGCTACACTTGTATTTTTAAGCGAGTTATGAGCGTTAAAGTCATTTTCTGAAGGGGACGTTATATGGGGGGTAGGGTCAATTATGGACCGATATACATAAAATTTGGTTGAGAGATATTGGCTTGCATAAAACTTATGTGTGTCGAATTTCATCGCTATATTCCCATTTTTAAGCGAGTAATGAGCGTTAAAGTCATTTTCTGAAGGGGACCTTATGTGGGGGGTAGGGTCAATTATGGACCGATCCGCATAAAATTGCATAAAGAGGTTTTGGCTAGTAAAAAACTTACCTATGTCAAATTTCATCGCTATACTTGTATTTTTAAGAGAGTAATGAGCGTTAAAGTCATTTTCTGAAGGGGACCTTATATGGGGTGTAGGGTCAATTATGGACCGATATACATAAAATTTGGTTGAGAGATATTGACTTGCATGAAACTTATGTGTGTCGAATTTCATCGCTATATTCCCATTTTTAAGCCAGCAATCAGCTATTTAGTCATTTTCTTAAGGGGACCTTATATGGGGGGTAGGGCCAATTAAGGTCCTATCTCCGCCATAATGCAGAATTATTTTGCAGACGTCAAAAAACTGACCTATGCGAAATTTTGTGGTATTTGCTTCATAAAAAACGAATTTGTGAATATTTGAAGCTATTTATACAGTATTCCGGGGGGTACATTTGTATGGGGGCTATTTGAAATCGTTGACCGATTTTGCCCATTTTCAATACCAAACATCTCTGATCAATAAAATATATTTTGGGAAAATTTCATCTCAATATCTCTTATTTTGTGGACGCTATCGTGCCAACAACAGACAGACGGACAGACGGACGGACATGGCTAGATCGTCTTAGAATCTTACGAGGTCCCAGAATATATATACTTTATGGGGTCTTAGAACAATATTTCGATGTGTTACACACGGAATGACAAAATCAATATACCCCCCATCTTTTTTGATGGTGGGTATAAAAAGGGAACATTAGAAATATTTTGTATGTCAGTGTCAACATGGTAGTGTGACTTATTGATTCAAATGCGACGGTCATTGAGCAACAAATAACCCACCCATCCGACGAGGTCTAGCTGGCAACACCTCTGTGTCACACAGCTCAAAAATAGCACCGTCACATTTTGGCGCCCAACGTGGGGCCTTAATACGCCTCCTTAAATTTTGTTTTATAGACTTCTTTAGGATTTGTTAGTCCCGAGAAATGCATTTGCGTTAAATCTGAGTGCAACAATATCCTATGTTAGAGTAGATAAAAAAAAATATTTTGCTAGCAAGATTTTAAATTTGGTAAGACATAGATCTGAGGGTACTCTGGATTTATTAGCTACAAATTTAATTTCAGTGTTTGTAAAATCTTTGTTGTTGAAATCTGACTTGTTTATTTCACTATATAGAGTTGACGTAGATATAATAAGTATATTTAGCGGAATTTACTTCATTGAATCATAATAATATAAGTCATGAACGAGATTTAATTCTCAGTTCAGTGCCGATATTATTACGATTGAATCTTTAGAATATTGTGAATAAGACAACAAAATAATTATGATGTTTCCTAGTTATATTAACGTCTATTTTCCCGTAGAGGAAAATAGGACTGTTAATTACATATTTTGATTATGTACTTTTCAATCAGAAATTAGTTAGAGACCTAACCGTAGTTAGATCGAATTATAACTATAATTTTTGAGTCTGAGAATTTGATTATTGGACACGTTAGTAAGAGGAAAAAAACTATTATTATATTTTATTCTCTACCAAGATACTTCACAACTCAACCAAGTGTATGCATGATTTTTTTGATTTCTGAAAAAGAAAGCAATATACATATTAGTGAATATTTTTGATGACCGTGGCCACAGTGGTATAGGAAAAAAAAAGAGGGAAATAATTCGGTAACTTCTAAACGGTTAATCCGATTTTAATGAAATTTGGTATGCACAAAAAGGAGGTGTTGTCGAGTTTAGGTTTTGAATTTGGACCTTATAGGCCAACCAGGGGCCCGGCGGGGGGTCCTCAAATTAGGACACCTCGGCTATGTTAAATTTTTAAAACGATCTTCATTTGAGTTCCGATTTAAAAAAAAATTCCGTATATAGAATCTTCTCATCGAGCACTATAAAAAATGTCGTCGTAGCAGTAAATTATCTCTTATAGTTTAGGAGATATTCGCATTTGAAAATTAAAATTTTAAAATTTTTACCGTCCTTACTTTAGTTTTTTGATAATAGCGGGTCCAAATATTCCCGATTTTCGCCATTTTTTTTTTATTCGCTTAACAACAAGTCTATATATCAAGCAGTGAAAGAATTATGTAAAAATCATGACTGAGTCCAAAGTTATAGGCATTTTAATTTAAAAAATTAAAAAAAGGCGATTTTTTGCCATTTTTTGGGAAAAAAGTATCTTTTTCTTTTTAAGTTATCTAAAAAGTTTCTAAGAAGATGTATATAGAATTTATACTTTTTGAAAAGCTGACTTTACATAAAATACGATAAATGAAACAAAACCTAAAAATTTTTGATACCGAGGGGACCAGATCCATCCAAAAAAAACCCTATTTTTTATATAAAATTCAATTTTGAGCAAAAATTCTCAAATCGCATAGTCGATATCAAATTATAGTGACCTGTTTTATATGACCCAATATGTTCTTAATCATTTTGTAACGGGTTTCGATAACCCCGCCCCTGGTATGGATATAATAGGCAAAAAACCAAAAAATCCCATTTTTGGGATTTTTTAAAACTTTTTTTGGGAATTCCGGGATTTCTAATAAGAAAATTTTATTAATTTTGGATTTTGAGTAAAAAAATCTACCTAACTGTAAAATTTCATCAAAAAATATTCATAATTAAAATTTTTATTGCAATTTGAAAAATTTGTATCTTCGCAAAAACTGAATAAAAAACATTTTTTAATTTTTTTTAAAAAAGTATTCCGCGAATTTTTTTAATTTTCAAAAATTATATACAGTTTTGAAAAATAGACAAAATTACCTTTCCATTAATATATAACATGCCTACCTAATGTTTTTTAAGTGACAAATTAATTAGGGAAAACTCAACATCTTTTAGAGAATTTACCTAGTACTATTATTTTCATCCATACATTTGTTAGGCATGTTTTACTACCTAAATTTTTATGAATTTTTACAGCCACTTTTTACGATTAATCTTTTATTCTTTATCCCTAAAAAAAATTAACAAGTATTTATTTTATATAAAAATAGTCTTTATTTATTTTTTTTTATAAATTAATATAATTTTGTAAAATAATCGGTATCACAGTAGTCCATATCTAAAAGATAAAGTAAATCTTTAAATTCATGAATATTTTCAAATGCTAACGTTTTGTAGCAAATCCAACGTTTCCTTATAGTAGATAAAACAGGATCAGAAGATAGAATCAGATTATTAAAAATATCTTCATTTTGAGACTGCCTAGAACACTTCCTTGAGCTAAACTGATGAATATGCTTAAAGTCTCTATTCCTCGATTCTTGGGGTTCTTCTGTAAGCTCTCCTAAAGGCAGAATATTATGTTCTATGATGACCTTTCCATGACATAATATCTTGTGAACTGTAGGTGTCATTTCTTTCCAGGGATATAATTCCAAAAGTAATTTAGAAACTTTTGTAGAATACTCTCCAAATTTTGTTGCGTTCACTTTATGCTTGCTATTTATCGCCATTAGAATAAATGTGCTACTAATATAGGCAATTTTAAGAATTGAACATAAAAATACTACTATCAAAATCAATGTTAATAAGAACAAGTTAGAGCGCTATATTCGGCTGAGCCGAATCTTAAATACCCTCCACCAGCTACTTTTATATTAATACTTTTCTAACTGATCAAATATTTGTAGAAATAAATTTTCTCATGTCTTTAATAGAAAAATCCGAAGATTTATTGAACATTGCAAACGCCATTATCTTAATATTTTTATAGCGCTTAGCGATATTTAGTAATTTGCATGTATGCATGTTTGTGAAAGATTTAAGGATTTTCAAAATACATATACACATATAATTTTGTTCTACACTAACTGATAATGCACCTAATTAAATACGGTTAACACGTTTTGGAGTATGACCAATTATAAACCGATCGTAACATATTCTTTACGCTAAATTTCTTTACATAAAAGCTATATTACTGTCAAAGTTTGTACTTATATCACAATTTAGTAATAAGTAATGTGCTTTTAAGTGATTTTCTGAAGGGAACATTGTATAGGACCTACGGCAGCTATGTTTTAAAAAGCGATCGTGAAAAAATCTTGATATATAACTTATGTATACAAAACTAATATTTGTGCCAAACCTTTTATTAAAAGCTTTATTTGGACTTTATATGGGAGTTATGTCTAATTATGTATGTAAACTTTCAAAATACTGTATATATGTTATTTGGTAATGAATATTGTGAATTTAAGTGATTTTCGGGAGAGGACCTTGTATGAGAGCTATGTCGAATTATGGACCGATCCAGAAAATTGTTTTTCTGAATGAATTCTGTTGGCATAAGATTTAATTTTTAAAATTTTGTGAAGATATCGACATTGTGAAGGAAGTTATTAACGAAAACCCCATTTTCCGGGAATATGTACTTTTGTATGTGAGGTATATGAAATTCTGGACCGATTCTGGCAATTTTCAGCAGGAATTAAGCTCTTATGTAGGAATTATCTTGAATAGTTTTCGAGAAAATTACATCCGAATGTATAAAAATGCTTATTTTTTCGAGGTTGTTTTAAATTTTGATTCATAACTTTTCCCGGTGTGAATGGATTTTGCTCATTTTCAGCGGGTTTTAGGCAGACAGACAGACGGATATAGCTAAATCGACTCAGAATTTTATAAGGACCCAGAATATATATACTTTGTTGGGTCTCAGATGAATATTTCTTAGGTTTACACACGGAATGACAAACATATATAAAAATGTTACGGAATATTCCATTGAAAAAATTTCCGATAACATTATATTATCTGACGAAAAATCAAAAACGGGATCATACTCTAGGTCCATTTGAAGTTACTGAAGTTCGATGGATATTTTAAACAGACCTTTACCAAATGAAAAGTGCAATAGAATTGTTCTTTGGGGAGAATCAAAATGTTCAAACCCATAAATGATATTTAAAAAATTTCATGATTGCTCATTTATGGTTAATTTAGACGTTCTTAAAGATGAGAATGCAAAAGCTACCAAAAAATTATAGAAGATTTGATTAGAGAGTAATATAAAAAACACAACAATGTTTGTATTTTGTGTTTTTATAATGTTCTCTATGCAAAAAGAAGTACATTCGTATATGCGTATTTTAGATTTAACGATTGTACCACATATCGTATTGAGATAATTTCTAACGGTAATGTCTTGGTTTATAGAACAAAAGAATTACAACATGCAGACGATGAAGTGCACGTTGGTCAAATGAGAGGTATTAAACGGCAAGTTGTCAAAAACGAAATTAAACAAGTAAGAGTGTTATATTCGGCTATGCCGAATCTTTTATACCCACCATCAAATCACTGCCATATAAATGAACTTTGATATTTTGAAAATTTTATTATTATATATCGATATTAATGAGAACATCAGGGAGTAGGGTTATTTATACATACATATATGGACCAATTCTCATAAAAGTCTGTTGGAAGATTTCAGTTCCTTATTTGTTTAAAATTCCATCGATCTACTTTTCTGTAGGGGCCTTATATGGGGGTAGCGTCAATTGTAGACCGATCTCGGTAAAATTTTGTAGAACTATATTGGATCCTACAAATTTCATCGCTTTACTCGTATTTTAGCCCTGTAATTAATTTTTTGATGGGAACATTATATGGGGGTAGGTTAATTAAGGCCCGATCCACATAAAATTAAGTTTAGAGTTTTTGACTAGTAAGGAACATAATAAGATCGAGTTTTATTACTATACTTGTATTTATAGGGACCTTATGTTGGGGGTAGGGTCAATTAAGGCCTGTTCCACATAAAATTTGGTAAAGAGATTTTGGCTTGGTAAAAACTTACTTCTGTGAAATTTCATCGCTATACTCGTATTTATAAGGCAGTAATGAGCGTTAAAGTATTTTTATGGAGGGGACCTTATATGGGGGGTACGGTCTATTATAGACCGATCCACATACAATTTGGTGGAAAGTTTTTGATTCCTAAGATACATACATATGTCCAATTTCTTCGCTATATTCGTATTTTTACGCCCATAATTAACGTTAAAGTCGTTTTCTGAAGGCGGCCTTATATGGGGGGAAGGGTCAATTATGGACCGATCCACATAAAATTTTGTAAATTTTGACTTGTATAAATCTTTCTTCTGTGTAATTTCATTGCTATAATCCAATTTTTAAGCCAGTAATGAGCATTAAAGAAATTTTATGGGGGTAGGGCCAACTATGGACCGATCCACATAAAATTTGGTAGAGAGATATTGCCTAGTATGAAACTTATTTCTGGAAAATTTTCATAAAGATTTTTTGGCTGGTAAGAAACTTACTTATATCAAATTTCATCGCTATATTCGTTTGTTTAAGCCAGTAATGAGCATTAAAGTCATTTTATGAAGGGGACCTTATATGGGGGGTAGGGTCAATTATGGACCGATCCACATAAAATTTCATAAAGAGGTTTTGGCTAGTAAGAAACTTACTTATGTCAAATTTCATCGCTATGCTTGTATTTTAAAGCGAGTAATGGGCGTTAAAGTAATTTTCTGAAGAGGACCTTAAATGGGGGGTAGGGTCAATTATGGACCGATATACATAAAATTTGATTGAGAGGTATTGGTTTGCATGAAACTTATGTGTGTCGAATTTCATCGCTATATTCCCATTTTTAAGCCAGTAATGAGCGTTAAAGTCATTTTATGAAGGGGACCTTATATGGGGGGTAGGGTCAATTATGGACCGATCCACATAAAATTTCATAAAGGGGTTTTGGCTAGTAAGAAACTTTCAAATGTCAAATTTCATCGCTATACTTGTATTTTTAAGCAAGGAATGAGCGTTAAAGTCATTTTCTGAAGGGGACGTCATATGGGGGGTAGGGTCAATTATGGACCGATATACATAAAATTTGATTGAGAGAAACTTATGTGTGTCGAATTTCATCGCTATATTCCCATTTTTAAGCCAGTAATCAGCTATTTAGTCATTTTCTAAAGGGGACCTTATATGGGCGGTAGGGCCAATTATTGTCCTATATTCCCCATAATGGAGAATTATTTTGCAGATGTCAAAAGTCTGACCTATGCGAAATTTTGTGGTATTTGCTTCATAAACAACGAATTTGTGAATATTTGAATATTCCGTGGGATACATTTGAAATCGTTGACCGATTTTGCCCATTTTCAATACCAAACATTTCAGATCAATCTATATATATATTGACAGTAATTTATGCATCATTTTAAAGTATTATGATTGCACTTTAATTTGTTATATCATTTGTGGCATAATGTGTTTGTCTAAAAAATGGATCAGTAGTGTTTGTCAAATTGATGGATCAGTAGAATTATTGTTCTGTGTTAAAAAAAACTTTAATTTGAGGTTCCGATATGGTTGCAAATAACATTGACAGTTTTCATGCTATGACAATCATTTATGCATTATTTAAAAGCATTATAATTGCACTTTAAATTGGTATATCATTTGTAGCATAATGTGTTCGTCTAAAAAATGGTCAATTTGATGGATCGGTTGAATTGTTGTTCTATGTGTAAAAACGCGGTATTTTGAGATTCCGATATGGCTGCAAATAACTTTGGCAGTTTTTTTTTATCTAAAACAGTCGTTTATATACCATTTTAAAGCATTATAATTGCCCTTTGTTTTGGTATATAATTTACTGCATAATGCATTTTAAGAAAATGGCCAGTAAGATAGATCGGTTAAATTATTTTCCCAGGTTTAAAAAGGCGGTAATTTGAGGTTCCGATATGGCTACAAATAACTTTGACAGTTTTCATGCAATGAATCATTTATGCATCATTTTAAAACATTATGATTGCACTTTAATTTGGTATATCATCTGTAGCACAATGTGTGTTTTTACAAATTATAAATTTAATGGATCGGTAGAATTGTTGTTCTATGTTTTAAAAAGCTGTAATTAGAGGTTCCGATATGGTTGCTAATAACTTTGACAATTTTCGAGCTGGGATATTCGTTTATGCACCATTTATTTTCCCAGGTTTAAAAAGGCGGTGATTTGAGATTCCGATATGGATATTACAGTCTTCATGCTATGACAGTCATTTATGCATCATTTTAAAGCATTATGGTTGCACTTTAATTTGGTATATCATATGTAGCATAATGTGTGTTTTTACAAATTGTAAGTTTAATGGATCGGTAGAATTGTTGAGGTTTTAATTTGATGCTCCAATATGGTTGCAAATGACTTTGGCAGTTTTCCGGCTAGGACAGTCGTTTAAAATTGCCATTTGTTTTGGTATATAATTTATTGCATAATGTATTTTTAGAAATTAGCCAATTGGATAGATCGGTACAATTATTTTCCCAGGTTCTAAAAGGCGGTAATTTGAGGTTCCGATATGGTCGCAAATAACTTTGACAGTTTTCATGATATGACAGTCGTTAATGCATTATTTTAAAGCATTATGATTGCACTTTAATTCGGTATATCATTTTGGCATAATGTGTTTGTCTGATACATTGTACATTATGCAATATCGATGTAGGAAGACTTGATTGGGGGCATCATCAAAGAACCAGGAAACACATAGAAAGTGGGAATGGGGTCAAAGATGTAACATCAAACATATCGTTAAGATCCAGTGACTTTATGGAAAGAGTCGAAATATATAATTATGCAAACCCAAAATTGAATGACATATATGTGGAGGATTTTTTCAAAATGCCGAAGGAGACGTTTTGAAAATACTCCAACATTCAATAAAAAAACAAATTAATTTCAAATGTAATTTTGAACTGGAATGCATTTATATTCCAATAAAAGACTTAACAAGTTCGATGGTATACAGACATATGCTTGGGGGCATTATAAATTAAGAGAAAATGATTTTGAACTGCATGATATTGCAGATTATTTGATTGAGGAAAAAGTTGAAGAAAATGTATTAAACAATTGGGATAATGATGGAAATGATGAAATGTTTTTAGGTATAGAAGAAAGCACAAATAATAAAGTTGAGTTTTCTGATTGTGATGAGGACATGTTAATGGAAATAGATATAAGCAATGAACTTTAATGTTGTTAAGATTGCAAAATGTAAGTTTATTTTCATGTTGAAATGCAATTAAAACGAAGCGGGGACGTTCAATAGAATAGAATAGAATAGAATAGAATAGAATAGAATAGAATAGAATAGAATAGAATAGAATAGAATAGAATAGAATAGAATAGAATAGAATAGAATAGAATAGAATCTTTTTTTTGCATATTAATTTGTTTACAATAAATATTTTTATAAACATAGAAAATTTTAGAAATAAAGATAAAAACAGCATGGTTTATAAGAAAACCGTCAGCTGTAAATACAATGTCAAAGGTAGTAGTTAAATGCATTTATTAATATTGCCCTATACTTTATAGCACTTTTTTCATAGTTATAAAGGCTAACTAAAAAACTATATCTTCACCATTTAGTAAGTATTTGAATAAGTTCTGTATTCGTTAATATTGCTTTAGCAAAACCGTGTATTCGAATATGTTTATATTCTCTATACTGATTTCCATTTAATGGCAGCAGATCAGCTCTTGCCTTTAGTATATAACTTATTTGCTCCTGACTGTAGGCTTCATTACAATAACTTTGACCTTTGTGCAACTTCAAAAACTTGTAGAATTGCAGTTTTCATGGTCTCAATAATATTTATGCAGTTATCATTCCATGTTATTTTTTTCGTTCTAAACTCAAATGTGAAATATTAAGTTTTTGCATTTTTTGTTAAAATCTTTAAACCAGAATATATTTCTTGATATAATGATATTAGATAATTTGTGTGGTAATCTTTCAGTATCATAGTCGAACAAGGTTTTTGAGATATATTGTAAATGCAGACAGTATGTGTAAATATGGCCAGCTTCACAGTGCTATCACATAGTTGGGTGTATTATTAAATTATTATTATTAATATTATTACTGATATTATTATTATTATTATATTCAAAACAAGTGTTTCCCTATTCCTCGATCTACTCACTGCCAAGAAAAATTTCCATTTCGCTTTTAATGCCACGTTTCTATTTCCCACAAAATTTTTTCATGTTAAGTTTATACAAACTTTAGCTAAATCGTTTTTTTTTGGATTATATTTTGGAATATTACACTTTAAGGGTCAAAATTATTCCCCAATATTTGTATTCTGATACTATTTTTACAGTCTGTCCACTAAAATTCCATACTTCTTTGCACTGGTTCTTCCACTTTTTCTAAATATCATTATTTCCTATTTACTAAGGTTTACCTCCATCCCCCACAGATGACAATATTCTTCTAAATTTTTTATCATTTGTTGAACGACTTCAACTTCTTCTGCCAATATTACTATGTCATCAGCATACATAAGTAATCGAATATTTATACCATCCACTGTTAAACCTCCCTTGAGTGAGTCTTGTAAATCATTTAAATATAGAGCAAACAATAGCGGTGATAACAGACATTCAGTTTTCGTATCAAAATAATATGAAAGTTCCTCTCCATTCCAAATAGCTGATTTTGTATTTTGGTAGATTTGTTCAATACAATTGACCATTTTTTGTCAATATTCGCATTTGATGAAGTTTGAATATTAATAACTTCCGTGGAACGCGATCAAAAGCAGCTTCAAAGTCCACAAAGAAAGCGTATACTTCTCGATTTTCTTCAAATTTTATGTTTACAATTGCTGTAAGGTTATAAATATTATCAGTAGTTGAATATTTTCTTCGAAACCCTACCTGATACTCATTTAGTTTTCCATGAATTTCACACCAACTTGATATTCTTTTATGGATTATCCCCATCATTATTTTTGCAATAACATTCATAAAATAAATTCCTCTGTAATTGTTCGCATCTCCTTTTTGTGTATTGGTGATATAATATTTTTTTAAAAAACTTCATAATTTGTTTGGCCTTCTAATACTTAAGTATATGAAATCGCCAGTGCTTCTAGAAAATGATCACTTGCATGTTTAAACAAGTATGAATGTATAGTCGGGCGTAGCCGACTATATAATACCCTACACCTGTCAGTATGTATGTTAAAAATGAGGATTATTTAATAAAATAAAGCATTTGGTTTGTTTTTTTTAACTTTATTTCGGAGTATTTTTACTTTTATTTTGGCAAAAAAAGGTTTTTTTACAAGAGGGTTCAAAGGGGAGTAGGGCAAAATATGGTCCTATCCTTAAAAATGTTGGTAGGGGGAGTTAAGTCTTCTTCAATAATATTTATGTAGAATTTAAAAGTGTTAATAGTGTTTGTAAGTGAATTTTGAACTTTAAGTCATTTTCTGAAGGGGAATTTGTATGGGGGATAGGATAAAATGAGGCCCGATCATTAAAAAAAATCGGTAGTGTCATTTAAAGTTCTATAAAACTAAGTTTTGTCGACTTTTGTTAACATAATAGATCATTTAAATTAATTTTAAGCCAAAAGGCCCTATTTGGGGGGTACGGTTGTATGGGGGCTAGTCGAAATAATGGACCGATTTTAACCATTTTCAATAGGCTTCGTCCTTGGGCCAAAAGAAGCGTGTGTGCCAAATTTCATCTAATTATCTTCAAAATTGCGGCCTGTACCTTGCCCACAAGGCCGGCCAGAAAATGATTCTAAGCCGATTGGTATTAAGGTGGGTATTGGACGAATATTTTTCTATGTAACAAACATCAGCACAAACCAAATATACCCTCCCCACTAAAGTGATGTAGGGTATAAAAATTCGTAAGGAATCCGATCTTCACCAGGAGCTCACCAGGGTGAGTCCAAAAAAGTAACTTCTACAATATTAACTGCATAATGCATCTCAACCAAATTGCAGGATTTAATTATTCTTTAAAATATGCATAAAGACTTTCAATATTAACATAACAGGAAACACAATTTTCTTCTTTCCTGATCTCTTTTGTCAAAGACCAAAACGTTTTACTATCGTTAATAGAACACTCAATCTTTTTCTTTTGCACAAACGTTGGTAATATTTTTTTATACCCACCATCAAAAAAGATGTCATTCCGTGTGTAACACATCGAAATATTGCTCTAAGACCCCATAAAATATATATTCTGGGACCTCGTAAGATTCTAAGACGATCTAGCCATGTCCGTCCGTCTGTCCGTCTGTCTGTTGTTGGCACGATAGCGTCCACAAAATAAGAGATATTGAGATGAAATTTTCCCAAAATATATTTTATTGATCAAAAATGTTTGGTATTGAAAATGGGCAAAATCGGTCAACGATTTCACATAGCTCCCATACAAATGTACCCCCCGGAATATTGTATAAATAGCTTCAAATATTCACAAATTCGTTGTTTATGAAGCAAATACCACAAAATTTCGCATAGGTCAGATTTTTGACATCTGCAAAATAATTCTGCATTATGGGGAACATAGGACAATAATTGGCCCTACCGCCCATATAAGGTCCCCTTTAGAAAATGACTAAATAGCTTATTACTGGCTTAAAAATGGGAATATAGCGATGAAATTCGACACACATAAGTTTCATGCAAGCCAATATCTCTCAATCAAATTTTATGTATATCGGTCCATAATTGACCCTACCCCCCATATGACGTCCCCTTCAGAAAATGACTTTAACGCTCATTCCTCGCTTAAAAATACAAGTATAGCGATGAAATTTGACATAAGTAAGTTTCTTACTAGCCAAAACCGCTTTATGAAATTTTATGTGGATCGGTCCATAATTGACCCTACCCCCCATATGACGTCCCCTTCAGAAAATGACTTTATTGCTCATTACTGGCTTAAACAAACGAATATAGCGATGAAATTTGATATAAGTAAGTTTCTTACCAGCCAAAAAATCTTTATGAAATTTTATGTGGATCGGTCCATAATTGTCCCTACCTCTCATATAAAGTCCCTCCATATAATTACTATAACGCTCATTACAAGCTTAAAAATACGACTATAGCGATGAAATTTAACAGAAGTAAGTTTTATACTAGCCAAAATCTCTTTACCAAATTTTCCAGAAATAAGTTTCATACTAGGCAATATCTCTCTACCAAATTTTATGTGGATCGGTCCATAGTTGACCCTACCCCCATAAAATTACTTTAATGCTCATTACTGGCTTAAAAATTGGATTATAGCAATGAAATTACACAGAAGAAAGATTTATACAAGTCAAAATTTACAAAATTTTATGTGGATCGGTCCATAATTGACCCTTCCTCCCATATAAGGCCGCCTTCAGAAAACGACTTTAACGTTAATTATGGGCGTAAAAATACGAATATAGCGAAGAAATTGGACATATGTATGTATCTTAGGAATCAAAAACTTTCCACCAAATTGTATGTGGATCGGTTTATAATAGACCGTACCCCCCATATAAGGTCCCCTCCATAAAAATACTTTAACGCTCATTACTGCCTTATAAATACGAGTATAGCGATGAAATTTCACAGAAGTAAGTTTTTAACAAGCCAAAATCTCTTTACCAAATTTTATGTGGAACAGGCCTTAATTGACCCTACCCCCAACATAAGGTCCCTATAAATACGAGTATAGTAATAAAATTCGACTTAATTATGTTCCTTGCTAGTCAAAAACTCTAAACTTAATTTTATGTGGATCGGGCCTTAATTGACCTACCCCCATATAATGTTCCCATCAAAAAATTAATTACTGGGCTAAAATACGAGTAAAGTAGGATCCAATATAGTTGTACAAAATTTTACCGAGGTCGGTCTATAATTGACGCTACCCCCATATAAGGCCCCTTCAGAAAATTACTTTAAAACTCAGTACTGGCTTAAACATACTAGTAGATTTATGAAATTCGACATAAACTAGTTTCGTGTAAGCTAATATCTCTATATATTCTAAATGAACCGAAATCACTCTATCAATTTTTATGAGGTTCAGTCCATAATGACACCACGCCATATAAATTCCGCCCCAGAAAATGACGCGAAAAATACGAATACAGCATTGCAATTCGACATAAAACAATTTTGATTTAAAATCTCTACCATATTTATGACTCCAATGCTCCTTAAGGTATTTTCAGACTACAATACCGAGTATTAATACTTGTCAAAAATGTTTGTATCATAATACAATTTTCTAGTCTAAAAATAATTTGTAATTTGATTTTCAAAAATATTACTGATTTTTTTGGCATACGGTCGGTATTCATAAATATTTTAAAACAATTCAAAAACTTTTTATTTTCGGTATGTATTTTATAAATACAATAAAAACAAACAAAAAGTGTAAAATACATTAAAAATAAGAACGAAAAGTGCTTAAACAATTAAAAATTTGATAAAAATATTACAAATATTATAGTGTAAACATAAAATGTATTTTTCGGATTGATTTTTTGAAAATCCGAAAAATTTTCATAATATTTTTAATTTGAAGTGTGTTAATACTCAGTATTATAGTCTGAAAATACCTTCAATGGCTTCAAAATACAAGTAGATCGATGGAATTTTAAACAAATAAGGAACTGAAATCTTCCAACAAACTTTTATGAGAATTGGTCCATATATGTATGTATAAATAACCCTACTCCCTGATGTTCTCATTAATATCGATATAATAATAAAATTTTCAAAATATCAAAGTTCATTTGTATGGCAGTGATTTGTGTTATTTATCTCCACAGAAAGAGTTATTGGTTGATGATCTGACCTAATTTGACTTTCCAACTTCAAAACCAGATTTAATACATCAACTGACACTGCACACAAATCGTTTACTGAGCTTCCTATGCTTGTTATAAAAGTAAAATTTCCGTAATTATCGTCTACCGTTCTTCCATTTAAAATCACTAAGCCGTAGTTATTACAAAAATTTAAAAACTTTCTTCCATTTGCATTTATTATTTTATCTTTTAATTTCCTTATTTCAGTACTAGAAAGAAAAGACACAATATTTCCATCTAGTATTTGTTATTCTTCGCGTATTACATTGTTGTCGCCCATTATAATTACATTTTGAACATCTACTTCCTGCTTATTCTGTCATTTCGTTTTCTGAAATCAAAAAAATCTAGGTGAAGATACTTATTTCCTAGTCCATGGACATTATATGATTTTATAATATATATAATTTTTAAATTTAATTTCTTATTTGTATTGTTTAAAACTACATTTGCTTTTTACTTAATATTAAAGTATTTTCTTTGAAATTGATTATTAGTTTTTTAAATTTAAAGTTCCCAAAATTTCTTCATAATTAAAATTTAATTGTCGAACTTTCTCACCATAAATCTGTCTTATAACTTCTTCACCAGATCTTTGTCCAGACATCAATGTTTCATTATAATTCCAGAAAAATCGTTTATCATTAACTACTAGTTTGTCATCCTTAACGTTTACTTAAAAAAATTTTCCGTAACCATTTCCACAGACATTAATTCAATCATAACGGTCATCTTATTGTTTTTTTACCCTCCACCACCATCAGTGGTGATAGAGGGTATATATTACTTTGTCATTCCGTGTGTAACACCAAGAAATATTCATCTGAGACCCTACAAAGTATATATATTCTTGGTCCTTATGAAATTCTGAGTCGATTTAGCTATGTCCGTCTGTCTGTCCGTCTGTATGCCTAAAACACGCTCACGTTAAAACTAATCCAAGAACATCAACCAAATTCACTGAAAATATTTATTGTTATCCTAAGCAGTTTGGTATTGAAAATGGACAAAATCGGTTCACATCGGGAAAAGTTATGAATCAAAATTTGAAACAACCTCGAAAAAAATAAGCATTTTTTACAAATTCTAATGTAATTTTCTCGAAAAATATGCAAGATAATTCCATAAAATTTGGCACACATTCGTTTTCATATAAGAGCTTAATCTCTGCATAAAATCGGCAGAATCGGTCCACAATTTCTTATACCTCCCATACAAAAGTAGATATTCCCGGAAATTTGGTTTTTTTGTTAATAACTTCCGTCGTTATGTCGATAACTTTACAAAATTTGAAGAAATTAAAATTTTATGACAATAGAATTTATTCAGAGGAAAAGTGTTTTGGATGGGTCCATAATTGGTCATAGCTCCCATACAAGGTCCCCTCCCGAAAATCACTTAAGCGCGAATAACTCATTACTTAATTAAGATATCGATATAAAATTTGGTAAAAGTTGCTCTTATATAAAGAAATATTATAATGAAAGCTTTTTTGGATCGGTCCATAATTTATCATAGCTTCCATACAAGGTCCCCTCCCGAAAATCAGTTAAACCCGCATAACTCATTACTAAATTAATATATCGATATAAAATTTGGTACATATATTGCTCTTACATACAGAAATATTACAATGAATGCTTTTTTGGATCGGTCCATTACTAAATTAATATATCGATATAAAATTTGGTACAAGTATTGCTTTTATATACAGAAATATAACCGTGGAAGTTTCTTTGGATCGGTCCATATTTGGTCATAGCTCCCATACAAGGTCCCCTCCCGAAAATCACTTAAACGCACGTAACTCATTACTAAATTAAGATATCGATATAAAATTTAGTACATGTATTGCTCTTATATTCAGAAATATTAAAATGAAAGTTTTTTTTGATCGGTCCATAATTGGTCATAGCTCCCATACAAGGTTCCCTCCCGAAAATCACTTAAACACGCATAACTCATTACTAAATTAAGATATCGATATAAAATTTGGTACAAGTATTGCTCTTATATACAGAAATATTACAATGAAAGTTTTTTTGGATCGGTCCATAATTGGTCATAGCTCCCATACAAGGTTCCGTCCCGAAAATCACTTAAACACGCATAACTCATTATTAAATTAAGATATCGATATAAAATTTGGTACAAGTATTGCTGTTATATACAGAAATATTACAATGAAAGCTTTTTTTGATCGGTCCATAATTGGTTATAGCTCTCATACAAGGTCTGCTCCCGAAAATCATTACTAAATTAAGATATCGATATGAAGTTTGGTACAAGATATCCATATAAAATTTTTTTGCAAGCATTATTCTCACATAAAGAAATATTACCACGAAATCTTTTTCCGATCGGTCCATAATTGGTCATAGCTCCCATAAAAGTTCCCCTTCCGAAAAACACTCAAACACGTATGACTCATTACTTAATTAACATATCCATATAAAATTTGGTACAAGTAATGATCATATACACAAAAATATTACTAGGACATTTTTTTCCATCGGTCTATAACTGGTCATAGCTCCCATAAAAGGTCCCCTCCCGAAAATAACTAAAATGCACATAACTCATTACTAAACTCATCCATATAAAGTTTGGCACAAGTGTTGCTCATATACAGAGAAATAATATTATGAAATGTATTTCTGATCGGTCCATAATTGATCATAGCTCCCACACAAGGTCCCTCTTAGAAAAACACACATACAAAATTCCCTTCCGAAAATCAGAAAAAACGCACATAACTCATAACCAAATATTGATATCCATACATTTAGCAAAAACATTGCTCTTATGTACATAAATTCACTATAAAATTATTTTATGACCGGTCCATATTTCGTCATAGCTCTCATACTAGGTCCAGAAAATCACTTAGATTTACAATATTTATTACCAAGTAGAATTCTGAAATTTTGTCTTTATGTACATAATTGGTCATAGCTCCCATACAAAGTCGTTTTATTACCAAATTAAGCTACTTATTGATACATAATTTGGCAAAAATATTAGTTTTGTATACTTCTATTTCTCCTATACTAGGTCCAGCCCCTAAAAGCGCTTTAACAGTATTTAAAGAGCATTATCAATTTGTGTTGAACAAAATTATATATGTATTTGTATTTTGAAAATCTCTAAATCTTTCACATGCAAATTACTAGATTTAACTTTTGGGATTTTTTCTATTAAAGACATGAGAAAACTTATTTCTACAAATATTTGATCAATTAGAAAAGTAATAACATAAAAGTAGCTGGTGGAGGGTATTTAAGATTCGGCACAGCCGAATATAGCACTCTAACTTGTTTTTTTTCGAAATTTTTTTATTGTTCGATTTGGTTTTTATTTTTAGATTTTTGGCATTCCAATACTTTAATTATTAATTTCTTCCTTTCAAGATCTTCTTCGAGACGTCTCACTCCTTTCTTGTCATCTTCCATTTCCTTTTTACGATTTTTTATTTCATCTTCTTTATTTTCATCCGATAATTTTAGCACTTCCGATTTTACCTCAATTATATTTTCCTAAACATCTAGAAGGTCGCTTTTAGCAGGTGTATTTTTTAATTTATCATCGAAAATTTTAATCATTAAAGCCATCAATTCACTTGTTGCTTTTCTGGCGGAACTTCATTTAATTTCTGTTTTGGTGTTTGTTGGCTTATTTCGCTTTTCGATAGCTTAGGTGTGAAGAAAAATTTATGGTTTGCTCATGTTTAAGTGATTGAATTAAGAACGGTTTCCAGAACGGTTACGGCTGCAGTGTCAATATAAAACTGACGATCTGGCAGCACAATCAAAACCCAATTTTTTGATAGAGTGAAACAGCTGTTTGAACTTTTTTATTTTCGTGATTTTTGTTTTTTTATGTTCAAAATAAATATTTCCAATTAAAATTAAATTTTTGTTTCAATTGATATTAAAACAATACGATTAAAATCGATGAAAATAGCGATCCTTATATGAGCTGGAGGATTTTTGCTGTAACCTTGTTAAGTTTTAAGTTAAGAAACTTTTTCAAAATCCAGTTTTCTACCAAATATGAGGAGCGTAAGTAAAACCTGCGTTAAAAATAAACTGATATTATTGTTTTTTATATATTACGTCGTCATTTTAAGTCTGATCGTTACATATGATATATCAATATTTATTACTTGTCTGTAGCTATATTTCACCCTTAGACGATTTATATATAGAAATATAGGCCTTTGAAATGCTCACTTTTTTGCATTAACTGCTATTTTATTGATATTTAACAAGTTAGAGTGCTATATTCGGCTGAGACGAATCTAAAATACCAGCTACTTTTATATTAATTTTTATATTATATTATTGTTCACATATTTGTAGAAATGAGTTTTCTCATGTCTTAAATAGAGAAATCCCAAGATTTAAATATATTGCAATTCCAAGATTTATTGAACATTACAAACGCCATTTTCATTATATTTTTATAGCGCTTAGCTATAAAAATATAAAGAATAAAACGGGAAGTTTTCCCGTTTTTCCTACCGAACGCGTCGCCGGGATGGACCATCTGTCCGCCCCCAGATTGTTTAATACCTGGGAATATTATATTCCCCTTGAAAAAAACAACATGGAAAATAAGAAGATGAAAGTTACGATGCAAGACCTAAATAACCCAGTACCGGCGGCAACTGTTGATGCACTCGCGAGTCACGTGTCGTCATCCTGCAATCGTGAGCAAAATACTACTATGGAGGTGGGTACCATGGCCTCCGTGACTGACAATACGTCAAGTGTACAGCATGCCATTGGCAAAAATATAGTGGTGAAAGAGATGAATGTTCTCAGAGAAAGCTCTAAGCTACCTCAGCCTTTAAATATATGTGAGGGTTCCTACTCTGAATCCTCAGATGATAATAACAACACCATTATAGCAAATCCCAAAAAAGATGAAGTAGAGCAAATGGTGAAACAGGTGAGTGATAGTATAGCTAAACTACCTATTACTAAGAAAAGACTATCTGGAGCACATAGGAGGAAGTTGAAAATGATGATTCAGGAAATCATAGTTAGTCAACCCAATGATACTCCAAAGGAAAAAGATCTTAGGCAAAGAGGATCAGGTCTCCTGAGAGTAAGGGTGACAACGCCAAGAAAGATATTCCGAAGACCACCACGTCGGCGAAATCAACCTCGAAGGTACGGGTACCACAACAGAAGCTCCGAAAAGCGAGGAAAGAGAGACTAGACAGTGGAAAAGGAAAAGAGCCGCCATCATACGCCAAAGTTGCTAGAAGAAAACTCCGAGACAATCCTGCTATGCAGTTTACGAGTTACGTGATGTTGAAAAGTTGGCATCTCACCAATGTGTTAGCACCCTAAAGAACTTGGTGGAAAGTATCCCTCCTCCCTGGAACGGCGCTAAGCTTGGACTGGCAAAGAGATGCGACCTTCCGGTGCTCTTAAAGTCCACTACCTACATAAAAGGATGAAGCAGTAAATTTTGTAATGAACGTATACTGGAAATTCTTGGTGGACAAAATGCTAAGGAAAAATGGGACGTCTTTTACAGGAACGAAGAAGCTGAGGGAACTTTATTCGTAATAGGTATCAAATTCAAAATTGGGAAGGTGCCGATTGGAAGGGCTGTTACAACAAGCCTCGAAAAGGGCACTAAATTACCTAAAACCACATCATCAGTAGCTACTACTGATAACGTTAAGGAATCAAATACTAAAAGCGAGGAAGGTACCACTGACTCGCCAAAAGAAGGTGCTACTGCATAACACAGCTAGATACATATAGCTTTAATCTAGGAACCTTGGACGAATCGCCACAAGGTTTCTGTATTAAATCACGTAAATTTCCAACTTTTATACGCTGATTCAAGGTCTCGACCGAGAACATGTATCTTATATCACAAAAATGTATATTTTCTCCTCTCAACAGGATTATCCACATCGGATGCGATGGTGCTGAAGCAAGGTCGTGGCAACTTATACCTTGCATCTGTTTACCTGCCTTTCGATTCTCCGACACTACCACCAACGTCGGAGCTGATGAAACTGGTCGAAGAGGCACAAAGGAAAAATAAGAAAATTGTAATAGGTTGATTCCAACTCCCACCATGGGGTAGTACAAACGCCAATCGCAGAGGATTTCCTCATGGATTTCCTTAATACTAAAGACTTGATCACATCGAACTTAGCTACCTTCGTCAATAGAATCAGAGAAGAAGTATTAGATATAACTATATGTTCAGTATTAGATATAACTATATGCTCATACTTAAGTGCATTGGCTGAATCGTTCGAGGACAGTTGCCCTCTGCGAGAGCGGAGATAAGCCCAGGAGAAACCCTAGGTAACCGGGGAGATCAGAAGCCTTGGTAAGACGCTTCGCAAACTATTTATCCGAACACGACGTAAAAAGTCCGCAGTATACTGTTTGTTCGTAAAGCCAAACGAGACTCCTGGAAGCTTTTCTATGAACAGGTAGACAGCGTAAATAACGTAACGAAGATAAAAAAGTTCCTAGCTAAAACTCATGTTCAACCGGAATCTATGGTCAATGATACGGACAGGGGGCTGGAGGATACCCGGTATATCGAATAACATAGATGAACCGATATTGGAGGAAGGGGATTCTAACACGGAAATTGTTATTACATCTGATATGGTTAAAGGGGCAATCAAGAGCTTCGCTCCCTATAAAGCTGCAGGGACGGATCCCCTACCGAAAATTAAAATGGAGACATCACATAAAGGATAGGATCAACAATGCACATCTGTGCTGGGCGATATGTAAGATAATTATAGGCATGAATGGGGTATTAGTTAAAAGTGTAATAAGACCAATTCTAGCTTATGCTTCAAAAATCTGGTGGATTGCTTTAGACAAAAAGTGCAATATGAAACTACTACATTGAGTTAAGCGTACATGCTGCTTGGGTATAAATGGTGCCATGTGGACTACTTCAACCAAGGCTCTGGAAACGTTAACATATTTAAGGTATGAGGCGGCGCTTACATCCGAACGGTTCTTTACTTTAGGTGAACTATCCAAAAGCGGTTATAGGACACGTCATCAAACTTTGAAACGCCGATTCCAGATAGAATGTCTTGGTCAAGCGGAACATTAGAGCAAATACCAGTAGGAATCCGTTGTTACACAGATGGCTTTAAATTGGGGGATATAAATTGGGGGATATGAATGCGTAAATTGGATTAGAATAAATATTGCGCTCACAGCGCTTAATATATTTACCGACAGCCAGAAGGAAATTAGGTCTATATCAGGAGATCGAACTAAATCTAAGACCGTATTGGATTGTAAGAAAGCTTTAACTGAATACTTTCCCAGAGGTAAGGTTCACATCATATGGGTATCAGCCCACTCGGGAGTAGTCAGTAACGAAAGAGCGAATATAACTGCTTTAAAGGGAAGGGAGCTCGAGGCAGTTAACCTGACAAACGCAAAACCATTCGACGCAACAAAAGCTGAATTAAAAGTGAGAGGATCCCATATTTTTTTCATGCTTTGTTAAATAAGCAACTGTATATTAAAACAAGTTAGAGCGCTATATTCGGCTGAGCCAAATCTTAAATACCCTCCACCAGCCACTTTATATTAATACTTTTCTAACTAATCAAATATTTGTAGAAATAAATTTTCTCATGTCTTTAATAGAAAAATCCGAAGATTTATTAAACATTACAAACGCCATTTTCTTTATATTTTTATAGCGCTTAGCGATATTTAGTATTGCATGTATGCATGTGTGTGAAAGATTTAAGGATTTTCAAAATACATATACATATATAATTTTGTTCTACACTAATTGATAATGCACCTAATTAAATACGGTTAACACGTTTTGGAGATATGACTAATTATAGACCGATCGTAATATATTCTTTAAGCTAAATTTCTGTACATAAAAACTATAATACTGTCAAATTTTGTATTTATATCGCAATTTAGTAATAAGTAATGTGCTTTTAAGTGATTTTCTGAAGGGAACTTTGTATAGGACCTACCGAAGCTGTGTTTTAAAAAGCGATCGTGAAAAAATCTTGATATATAACTTATGTATACAAAACTAATATTTAATGAGTAATGTTCGTTTAAGAGATTTTCGTAAAAGGACTTTATATGGGAGGTAGTCCAATTATGTACTTATGTAAAGATAAACTTTCAAAATTCCGTATATATGTCATTATTTGGTAATGAATATTGTGAATTTAAGTGATTTTCTGGAGGCGACCTAGTATGAGAGCTATGACCAAATATGGACCGATCGTAAAACGATGTTATAGTGTACTTTTTTTATATAAGAGCAATATTTGTGCCAAATGTGTGATTTTCGGGAGAGAAACTTGTATGGGAGCTGTGACCAAGGAATGGTCCGATCGTGAAAACATTTTGAAATAACATTAATGTGTATAAAAATAGTATTTATGACAAATTTTTAAACGTATCACTATTAGGTAATGAGTTATGTGCCTTTAAGTGTTTTTGTTGTATGGGAGCTATGACCAGTTATGAACCGAACGAAAAAAAACTTTCATGGTAATATTACTGTATATAAGAGCAATACTTGTACCAAATTTTACATAAATATCTAAATTTATATGATATGTCGTGTTTCGTGGAATTCGTCAATCT
>NC_060953.1:23995434-23997142 GCF_022045245.1 Lucilia cuprina
TTGCACAGATACTTATAGTTGATCCAGTTTGTTTGGTATTGAAAATGGGCAATATCGGTCCACGATTTCGCCTAGCCCCCATATAAGGTTCCCTTCAGAAAATGACTTTAACGCTTATTACTGACTTAAAAATACGAGCATAGCGATGAAATTCAACATAAACAACACTTGTATGAACGGAATATATTCTACAGCAAATCTGAACTGAATTCGTAAAAGCCTCATTAAAGGTCCTCTTCCAAATATTACCCAAATGTTCATATTAATATCGATATACATATATATGGTAAAAAATTCTACATAGATGTAATAAATGAGAAAATTGGTTTGATAATAACAAAAGCATCGATTCTTAAATATCAAAGTTTATTTATAAGGAAGCATTCAATGTCGGCTATGATTTGATGGTGGGTATATAAGATTCGGCACAGCCGAATATAACACTCTTACTTGATGTTCTCCACAGAATTGATTTTGTTGCATTACAATAGTGGTCCTAAACCTACCTTAAAGTATACCAATGGGCTTAGAATCGTTTTCTGAGACTATTAAGCCATGTCCGTCCGTCCTGTGATACTGGATCTGTAAAATCACGTGGTAAAGGAACATTTCATTTCAACTAACCTTTTTCTGTTTAATTATGTTTTCTGGTAACTCAACTGTTGCCCTTTTTGGTCCCTCTTCTAAGTCTTCTAAAACAGCATCTATTTCTACTTCTATTTCCTTCTCTGGAACTTCGATGAAATTTTAACTTACCTCAGGCGCTATAACATCAGAATCAAATTCGTTAGTGTCAATTACGAATTCGTTTGGATGCCAAACACATATGTCATTTGCAGACATTTCTTTGTCAGCTGGATGAGGGCCACCGCCAGTTTTATTTACCTCTTTGCGATGAGATGCTATTTCTTTTTTGGTTTGAATTTTTGTTAGTGTCCATTGTGACTTTAATTGCATGACATTTCTTTTGCTTCCCTGGCACATATTATTGAAACTGAAACAATATGGAAAATGAGGGAACACATATAAACAATATTAACTACATTTTACCTCTCCTCAAGCTCAATCCACGCCCTCTTTTTCGCTGGTTGGTATTTGTATCTGTGTTCTTATTTTCAATAACACCAATCCTTTCTTTTACCAGCTATTTGAGCAATGTCTGTTTAAAAGCAGAAAACACATTAATTATTGTATATCAGCATTAAACAATACTGATCCTTACATTATCTTCCTCAACCCAGTTGTCTCAGCGCTTTCTTTTTATATTTTTTGTTTCCATTTTTGTAAGTTTGATACAATTTTTCACAAAATCACATTCATAAATAAATTAAACAAATAGTGATAGATAAACAATTACAATAATGGGAGTATTTGAATACCTGTTTTAATTAGCGAAAAGCAAACGTGTTTAAATGAATATTTTTAATTCATTTTCATTTACATTTCAGATGTTTTTGTCAATAAAAAGTGATAGCATTTTATTTTAAATTGTGTTTTGTAAATTAAAAAAAAAATAATTTATTTTTTCGTTTTTAACCGACTACTTAGAAAATCGGTTATTTACTATATATAATAACAAATTCATATTGTTGCCAAAGTTAAAATACAAAACTATTAAAAACGTTTGAGTTAAATCGATGTTATAAATTGTTTATGAATAAGATTTCTTATTAATGGTTTATAAAACAAAATGTGTTTGATAACTATT
>NC_060953.1:23997242-23998713 GCF_022045245.1 Lucilia cuprina
TTTAATGAAATTACCATGAGAATTTTCATGTTTTGTTCGCGATATTTTTATAATTTTCAAGATATTTGAACAGATTTCATTTTCGTCAATTCTGACATTATCTTTCAGAACTTTAAAGGAAATAATTGTGAACTGACCTCAAGATCATCTAAATATAACAGTTTTATATCATATTTTAAATATTTACTACGAATAAAGGAAATTAATCTAACTTAGGTAAAATAACGGTACTCCTATTTTTTTGAACAGTCGGAATCGGATATGGATTTCGAAAAGAGTTAATACCAAAAAAACTAATGAACCTATTTACAAAATGACATTTGTTTTGTATTTTAAACATTTATTAAATAAATATCGTGAAAAAATATTTGATTTCTTTAAATCTTTCCTTTTTAAATTAAGCTGCACAATTATTTTTCTGTCTCACTCCTATTTTTTTGAACACATCTGTATATGGTAGACAATTTATAGTAGCAACGGACCACCATTAATTTCACTATTTTCTCATAAGAACCCTTCATCAAAAATTAGCAGAGAGCTCGTAAGGTGGCTAGATCTGAATCTGGACTAGATCAGTGTGACAATGATTTTTCAATTGTCTATAAAAAGGGCAAGATGAATACAAATGCAGATGCGCTTTCCAGAATAGAAATTAACTCAGATGTACTTAAAATCCCATGAATCCCATTAGGGTGCCCCAAACTGGTGAATCTAAGCCAAATCGTAGTTATTAAACATCGTGATCAATATTCAGTTCGTTTAGAATAATTTTTAAACAAATCTTTAAAAAAAAATTGATTTCAGACCATAAAGTGAAACCCATTAAGTTTGCCAAGTAACGCATTTGGAGGTGGTTTCATAAATGGATAAATTTTTAATGCATGAATACGACAACAAATTACATTTTTAAATCTAAATGAATTCAGAAAATACATTGGAAGCCCATTAAACGAAAAATATTAAGCTCTTACCAACTTTCAAGGAAGTTGTATTATAGAAAAGATTCATGATGAGTCTTGACAAAAAGGGTATGATCTAATAAATTGTAAAATGGTATCGTACCCCAAATGTTGTAGGTACACATATTAGTCCAAGATATGCTCTCATATTCCCAATAAACAAATTTGTTAAAATGGCGGTGTTGTCGTATAAAAATATTTTTGATTCTAAATTGGTGGAAGCTCGTTCCATAGGAAGTAGGCCATTACATGGTTGTCGACTTACTGATTCTAAATCAAAACGGTAAAAGACCTCGCGTATAACGTCTTTTAAGGCTTTCCGAATAAATTACTGTATATTTGTTGATAATCGGTCACGAATGTGTCATCAAACACCTCAAAACCGTTGTCGGAAGGACATTAATTTCCGGAGGTTCATATACCCAAATTCTAAATTAAATCTTTACAAAAATGACTGATGTTGTACTGGCACACATTAATTAATAAGATTTTAGATGAAAGTGCTTTCGTTT
>NC_060953.1:23998813-24027690 GCF_022045245.1 Lucilia cuprina
TATCCATATAAAATTTTTTTGCAAGCATTATTCTCACATAAAGAAATATTACCACGAAATCTTTTTCCGATCGGTCCATAATTGGTCATAGCTCCCATAAAAGTTCCCGTTCCAAAAACACTCAAACACGTATGACTCATTACTTAATTAACATATCCATATAAAATTTGGTACAAGTAATGATCATATACACAAAAATATTACTAGGACATTTTTTTCCATCGGTCTATAACTAGTCATAGCTCCCATACAAGATCCCCTTCCGAAAATAACTAAAACTCATTACTAAACTCATCCATATAAAGTTTGGAACAAGTGTTGCTCATATACAGAGAAATAATATTATGAAATGTTTTTCTGATCGGTCCATAATTGATCATAGCTCCCAAAGAAAAACACACATACAAAATTCCCTTCCGAAAATCAGAAAAAACGCACATAACTCATAACCAAATATTGATATCCATACATTTAGCAAAAACATTGCTCTTATGTACATAAATTCACTATAAAATTGTTAAAAATTTATTAAATATTACTAGGACATTTTTTTCCATCGGTCTATAACTAGTCATAGCTCCCATACAAGATCCCCTCCCGAAAATAACTAAAACTCATTACTAAACTCATCCATATAAAGTTTGGCACAAGTGTTGCTCATATACAGAGAAATAATATTATGAAATGTTTTTCTGATCGGTCCATAATTGATCATAGCTCCCAAAGAAAAACACACATACAAAATTCCCTTCCGAAAATCAGAAAAAACGCACATAACTCATAACCAAATATTGATATCCATACATTTAGCAAAAACATTGCTCTTATGTACATAAATTCACTATAAAATTGTTTTATGACCGGTCCATATTTCGTCATAGCTCTCATACTAGGTCCAGAAAAATACTTAGATTTACAATATTTATTACCAAGTAGAATTCTGAAATTTTGTCTTTATGTACATAATTGGTCATAGCTCCCATACAACGTTGTTTTATTACCAAATTAAGCTATTGATACATAATTTGGCAAAAATATTAGGTTTCTATACTGCTATTTCTCCTATACTAGAGCATTATCAATTTGTGTTGAACAAAATTATATATGTATTTGTATTTTGAAAATCTCTAAATCTTTCACATGCATATTACTAGATTTAACTTTTGGGATTTTTTCTATTAAAGACATGAGAAAACTTATTTCTACAAATATTTGATCAATTAGAAAAGTAATAACATAAAAGTAGCTGGTGGAGGGTATTTAAGATTCGGCACAGCCGAATATAGCACTCTAACTTGTTTTATATAAATTTCTTCAACATTCAAAATAACTGTTAAAAAATTAGAGAACAAGTTAAATAAATAAATTATAAAAATATTTAATTAAAAATGTAAATCTTTCCTTAAAAAAATTATATTCAAAATTTTTCAAATTTTCACTTCTATTATTTTGAACACAACTCTAAATAAGGTTTTAAGAAATTTATGCCGCAATTGATTGCTAAAAGTACTTTTTATACTTACCATCAAAAAAGATAAGGGTATATTGATTTTGTCATTCCGTATGTAAAGTATATATATTCTTCGACATCGTAAGTTTCTAAGACGATCTAGCTGTGTCTGTCCTCCTGTCTGTTGTTGGCACGATAGCGTCCACAAAAAAATAGATATTGAGATGAAATTTTCAAAAATATATTTAATTGATCAGAAATGTTTGGTATTGAAAATGCCAATGCCCAATACAAATGTACCCTCCGGAATATTGTATAAAGAGCTTCAAACATTCACAAATTCGTTGTTTTTGAAACAAATACCACAGAAGTTAGCATAGGTCAGTTTTTGGACGGCTGAAATAAAGTTCTGAATTATGGCGAACATAGGATCATAATTGGTCTTACCCCCCATATAAGGTCTCCTTTAGGAAATGACTAAAAAGCTGATTACTGGCTTAAAAATGCGAATATAGCGACACACATAAGTTTCATGCGAACCAATATCCCTCCACCAAATTTTAGGTGGATCAGTCTATAACTGACCTTATCCCTCATATAAGGTCCCCTCCATACAATTTCTTTAACGCTCATTACTTGCTTAAAAACACGACTATAGCGGTGAAATTAAACAGAAATAAGTTTTATATTAGCCAAAACCTCTCTACCAAATTTTATGTCGATTGGTCCATAATTGACTCTATCCCCCATATAAGGTTCCCTTCCGAAATTGACTTCAGCAATCATTATTGGCGTAAAAATACGAGTATAGCGAAGAAATTTGACATTAATAACTATCATAAAAGCCAAATTCTTTCCACCAAATTTTATGTGGATCGGTCCATAACTGTCCCTACCCCCCATATAAGGTCGCCTCCATAAAATTACTTTAACGCTCATTATTGGCTTAAAACAAATAGGAAAGTATAGTCGGGCATGGGCGACCATATAATACCCTACACCATGAGTATATTTTTAAAATTTTTACTTTTTATAAAATTTTTATTTTTTGTAAAGAAACTTTTATGTTGAATATTACCATAATTCCAAAATATTTAAGCCATATTATTGATAAAAAACTAAAATTTCTAAATAAGGCTTTATATAGGTCAAATATGTATTTTATTATTTATCTGGGTTTTGATTAAATGTCGATATGAATATATATAATGCTGATTTGATTAGAAAATATTACCTGGATGTTAAGGAAATAGTAACCCTTTCTATGTATATAGTACTCCTCCAGTTTTTTTAATTTTTATATGGGTGCCATCTATGGCGCCGATAACCCCAGGGAAGTTTTTAATTGATTTAAAATTCCTCATTACAATTTGTTCCTCCATTAGATTTTGCGGCATTTTAATTTTTTTCTTTCTGAATCGGGCAAATGCTCTGGATACTGTCGGTTGTGTTAAGCCATGAAGATCAGCTGCATCATCTTGGATCTAAAGCTTTTTCATCAGAATAAGCAAAACATTCTAATTATTACATTCACTTACCTCACTTCTCCCCCAACAACGTAATGCCACCAAAACCTGTAATTCAGCAGGTGTTCCTCGGCCTCTTTGATTGAGATGAATTTCTGGTTTCACCATATCTATAAGTTTTCTTACAGTGTTCTTATTAAAACGATATCTTGACTTAAAATGATCGTCCGGTATTTGGAAAGGATCCACTCTTTCCTTTAACGTTCTGGGACGTCTGGATACATTCATTTAGGCCATGGTATCTATAACCACTTGGTTTAATAATTACTTTTAATTCAAATTTTTAGAATACTTATCGAATCTGCTAATTAAACTAATTGTGTTCATCTTTTTTATTATTTTATTTAAAAACGTTTTAACAATTTAAATTGTCAGTCTATTGTAGGTTTATAGTAGGGAAGCTACAATAAGCTCCTTGAGAGCCAAAATCTCTTAACCAATTTTTTTTTTTTTTTGATCGGGCCTTAATTGAACCATTGCCCACAATCAAATCACTGCCATATTAATAAACTTTGATATTATTTATATGGCAGTGATTTAATAAGATTAGGCATAGCCGAATATAACACTCTTACTTGTTCTATTATAGGTTTATTGATGTAGTGTTTTTGTAAAGATTTACCAGCGTATGAAATTGGTACGTCTTGTCCAAAGTCTTCTTGTGATAAAACTGCTCCTAATGCGTAATTTGAAGCATCTGTGGTAAGTATGAAAGGTCTGTTAAAATCTGGGTATTGTAATATTGATGGATTAGTTAATTTTTCTTCTAATGTGTCAAGAGCACTTTGACATTCATTGGTCCAATCGAATTTAACTGCTTTCATTAATAAAGAATTTCATTGTTTTGCAATACATATCTGCAAATTTTGGTATGAATTTTCTATAACAGTTACAAAATGCAACAAATCTCCTGACTTCGTCTGTATTTTTGGGTATATTATATATTATATCCACGTTAAGCATCTTCTGTACTTGTTCATTTGTTATTTGTGTATGTGAATGTGGAAGTCTATACCCAGCAGTTCGACAAAGAGTCAATGCATACAAAAAGACAGTAATTTCCACTAATAGTTACCCACCTAGATGATCGTAATTCGTCACGAAAGTAGCCTTTGTAATCGAGAATGAAGACAGTCGTCACTTTAGTGTCCCCTTTGTAAGCGACAGCTGAGGCAATCGTCTCTTTACTGTCTCTTTTTTGGGTGTAGACTGACGATTGACTTTCTCGTAGGACAAGCCCATGTTAAAATGGTCGGTCACCTGGGTAGTCAGGTGGCTAGGGGCCACCACAAGTGGTAGGTTAAGTGGTCAGTTCGGGACTGTCCCGTCGAACTGCTGGGTAATTTTTTATATACACTGGTGTATTATCAAAAGTTGTGATATTCTGTTTATAAAAATTATTTACTGTTCAATTTTCATCATCTAAATGAAATACATTTTGAAATTTTCTCACTATTGTTTATGTTAAGTGTATTTAGTATTTTGTTAAAATGTTCGTCATTGTTTATGTTATTGTAATTTAATACTTCATAATTTTTAAGTGTGTCTGGAGTTGAATGCCTTTTAAAGATACAGTATAGTTCGTTGTATTTAAAATTTTGCTAACGAATTACTTAAGAAAATTCCGTCTTCTAACTCATTATTAAATATGACGCTATTCTCATTTATATTTAATTTTACTGGTTGTGTAACTTTTGTTCTTTGTGGTATTGTTATTCTTAATTCACTATATGTTTTTGTTTGCATAGGCAAAATTATTGTTGTATTGTTTACAAACAAAGTTAATGTAAATGTTTCATAATCAATCTTATAAAAATATTTCTATTAAAAGTCTCGACCAATAATACCATCTGTATCAATTGGAAAATGTGTATCTACTAGTTGAAATGTATGTTTACATTTTATGTTTGTTAAATTTAGATTAAGGTCAATAGTTCCTATTGAATTTATTTCCTGATTTGTGATACATGTTAGTTTACATCTTTCTTCTGGATAATATTCTTCATTTTCGAAATATTTGTTCATATGGCATAGTGATATGTCGGCATCTGTGTCGACAAAAATGTTAATGTTTTATTTTTGTATGTGACAGAAGTGCAGTTTGAATTAATTTCAGTTAATTTAAAAATCCTTAATTTTGGCTTTCCGGAATATTCTCGTATTCCGATCCTTCCATTTTCCCGTGTCGTTTATTGTTCGTATATATCTTCTGTCTCTGTCATTACTGTTATTATTATTCCTATTTATATTACTGTTATTTCTGTTGTTTGAATTGCTTTTCCTAATATTTGTGTTACTGTTATTATTTGGCCTAAATCTGTTGTTATTGTTACTTGTCCAGAAATTATTGTTTTGTCTGAAATTGTTGTTATTTGGTCTATAATTGTTGTTATTCTGTTTATAATTGTTGTTAGTTGGTCTATAATTATTATTATTATTAGACCTATAACTGTTATTATTAAATTTTTTCTATTCGGTCTAAAGTTATTGGTTTGTCTATAACCTCTTTCAAAATGTATAATAGAGCTGGAGTTTGATTTTTGATCATTTTTTAATTCAAGGGCAAGTTCTGTTGCTTCTTGAAGATTTTTGGGACGTGCAGCAAAAATTGATGTTTTTAAATTGTCTTTTAAATGATTCAAGGGCTAGTTTATTATTCAGGGTAATTATGATATTTTTCTCCGGTTCTGTGGCATCATATTCTAACTTTTCAATTCCTAATTTATTAAGGTTATCAATTATATCAGTCAATTTATTCCTGTAGTTACTTACCGTTAAAATTCTTTGGTACAAATTGTTTAACCTATTCTGTAGTTGTGGAATTGTCCTGTTATTTCTGTATCTTTGCTGTAAAGCATTCTTCAATGCGTCAAAAGTCTCAGCATTTGAAGTTAGTTCAGCATGAAAAACGTACTGAAGGAAATCCTTCTTAGCTACTTCTGATAAGTTTTTATATATGAGGTCGTCTGTCACAATAAAACATTACAGTTCGTTGAAATTTCCTTAGAATAATGGGAGAGTTTTGGAAGTTGTTTCTAAACTAAATGCCGCCATGATGAAATCCTTATCTTCTTGGGCCTTGTTTAAAAATTCTATTATTGTTTCAGTTTCACTCTCTATTTCCATTGGTGTCTGAAAACCTTCTTTAATATCTTCTATAATATCCAATTTTTCAGTTATGCTTTTTTTTCTATATTTTCTATTGTGACTTTTGTCTAAATTTGCACAAATATCTTTTAATTTTTTACAAAATCCTCCATATATACTTTTTATCATATTTCTATTATTGCATACTATTACATATAAACATTTTATTTTTATTATTTTTTTTTATATAACATTAAATTTTATACCTCTGTTATGGCATTACCAGCCACCCTTTTCCGGACATAATCTTTGAAATATTTGTAAATTTTGTATATGATTAACACAATAATTGCAACTACTATTATTATAAATTTTTATTGTCAATTTCTTCTTTATTGTCTATCTGACTTTTACTAATAATGATATTTTCTTCTACTGTTACCTCTTTGCTTTGAGATCTTCCCATGTTCTTTTATTCCTGTAGTTCATATTATTTCATTTAAATAAAGGATGAAAAAATCAGTATAAGTATTTGATTTTATAACTGGCAGTGTTTGCCGTTCGTTACGCTATCGCTTTTGCCGATCTTACCTTGATATGGGTAAAAGGAGATTTTTTAATAAAAATCAAGGCAACATAATTGCCAATTTGAGTCTTAATCTGGGTTATTTGTGGACAAAGGGATCTTTTTATACATTCTATATATTCTAACTTACTCTAATTTACATTATATTTTGCTTAATAATATTCCTTACATGTACTTACTGTAATTTCGACAGTCGCATCTTAAAAAATTTACCTATCATATTGTCTCCAAATTGGCGAATTGATTGAATTGAATTCGTCATCATCTACAAGTGAAGGTTCACCATTATCAGGGATTATGCTTAACCGGAAGTTTCTCATGATACACGGTTGCGGAATGCAGTAGCCAGAGACAAGTTGTAGATTTGGGAGAAGGTCTACAAACCTATTCTTGATTACGCATCTGCAATTTGACATCCTTAGTACAACGTATAAATTAGAAAACTTGAATCTGTGCGAAAACAATTTCTCATTTTTTGCCTCCGAAATCTCAGGTGGAATACTGACACAAACCTACCTCCATATCGTAATCGGCTTGCGCTTATTAAGCTTCCAACATTAAAATGTAGAAGAATGGTTTCTAATGTCACATTTTTAATTAACTTATTACATGGAAAATTTAACTCTCAATTCCTTCTTTCCAATATCCGCATTAATGTTCCAAATAGACCACTTAGGTCTTCTAATGTTCCACTATATATGGAATTCAATAGGTCAAATTTTATAAATTTTGATCCTCTCCGATGAATATGCTTAGAAGTCAACCGCCTATACGATCTCATTAATTTTTCTACACCCACGAATTAAATAAAAGTCAAACTAATTTTTATCTTAACTCAAATGTATATGTTTATAACTGTTTCCAATAATAATTTCTTATGTTATATTATATATTGTATTTTATATTTATATTATAATTGTCTTGTGCTCAGCTGTATAAAAAACTAATAGTTGATTTAAATAAATAGGTAGAGAAGGGGATTTGGACGACTTGTATATGAAGAATTTTCTCCACGGCCTGCGTTTCGCACGACGTACCTGATTCTTAAATTCATTAACATTTGACTTATAAATATACCATATACCAGTTCTCTTTGCCTCGTTAAACAATCTACGCCATAACCCGCGGGTTTTCACAATTTCAGGGTCGACCAAGGGGGTTTACCCTAACAATTATTATTTGACGGTTCGGTTTGTGGCAACACTAATAGAGCTTGAAATCCAATTTACGGCTACTTCAATGTCCCTTATGTTCTCGATATTCACTACAGAAGGGAGAATATTAGTCAAGGTCGACTTATGGACCTCCCATTTTGTCCTTCTCTTATTGAGAAATGGTTTCACAATCTTTGCCTGAACAATTATTTCCAATTCAATATAGCAATGATCAGACGGTTACGTCGACATCCTCCGGATCAGTATCCGAAAGTATATCGTCGTCCACCGCCACTTTCAGAACATTGAGGAGTTCTCCCAATTGTCCTGTGGTCGACTGAGAGTTCTCCCCATCTTCTGAGATAACGGGACCGTAAGAGTTTTGTTCATTCTTTTCAGGCGGACCATCTAGTTTAATTATAGAGGCGGCGGCGTTGCGTTTATCGTCACTGCGGTAGATACGGAGAGTGATACTATCAAAACCATAGTACACTTTGCTTCCACACTCACGCAGTGGCGATACAAGCAGCCAGCTTTGGCCGACTGCTTGCTGGTTTTGTTGTTTTTGGTGGTATAGGCTTACAAGCAGCCGACTGCATGTGGGTTTTGTTGCTCCAGACGCTTGCAAATTAGACAAGCCTGGTGCAACCACCTGATTAACTCGGATGCCGGTCACATTTAATTCACCACAGCTTGGTTTCGCAACCGTGGGAATAGGGTCTCTTGAGATTGTTAAGCCCCGAACCGTATAGGAGGTGCATTCTTCTTTCTTTGACATCATTTGGGGGTGTTGGTTTTGCGTATTGTTCGCCTACTGCCAGGATACAAAAACTGCCGTCCCTCTGGCATCAAACGGACCATCAAGCCGCCCAATATGGAAACAAACGCTGGATGGGTTTCAGGACATGCACATTAAGTGATAGGAGAAGCAATCAATAGAGCGAATACTGACAGACCGCCTTTTTTGCTTCGGGGAAGTTTTTCAGTGCTTTTACCATCTCAACAGGATACATTGATACATGATACGCGACTATTTGTCGGGATTATTATTGCAATTTATAGACTTTGTGAATTCCTATTTCCTTTGTCACATTATCGATTCATAAATATGTGTATTTCGGACTACCAAATATGTCTCTAGCTGCTGTTGCCAAAACAAAAGAGCCATCTCAATAGTGTAGTTGCTCGGGCTTAAAGATGTTATGGAACGCACTAAAAAGGGTCATTAGTTGATGCGGATTGCATTTTAAGTAATGCAAACTTTTATGGCATCATAAGGGTATAACTGGAAGAGCGATTTCACCTGATGTTAGAACTTTTTCCTTGTCGGTTAGTGCATTGGACTTGAGCCTATGCATCCTGTCATTCCGCAACGGGGCTAATATGACAAGAGATCAGATACTTTAGCAAAGTGCACGGTATATATTTATGTACAAAAATTGTAACCTGAGTTCTTTATTGAAGGATTCAGGGGCGATGGTAGACCGTTGTCAAGTATACCCAGAGGATGAAAAAGACCACCGTCAAGACAGGTGCTCACGTAAAGCACTCCAACATTCGTGTCAAGCACTTAATTGTGTCTTAAATTAAATTTATTAATCATATGGACGAAGCAATTATCAAAATCACAAAATCTTAAGTAATTTTATCAAAATAAAATTTTTAATATATATTTTGATCCAAATAGATCCAAATAGTTTATTTCAGTTTCCCGCTATTTAAGCATTACATTGAGTTGGAACAAGTAAAATAGATTGTTGTATGAAGAGCGCATTCTATTGTAGTATCCAAAGTAAATTAATAAACTAGCGACATCTCTTGTTATACAACAACATCTACAACAAACACATTTATTTTGTTCTTGGAATAATCCAAGATTGTGTTAATATAAAATTTAACAAAAATTTCTTTTAACAACAATGTGAACAAAATATAAATAATAAATATTACTTTTAAGATGAAAATATTAAGGATTTAATTATATTTTTATACATTATACAATTTATAACACTTTTAAACTACTTTTAATTCACTTTTTAAACTTTTCACAAATTTTAACAAATAGCAAAACACAATTTAAAAATGACGATATAAACAATGTTAACAATTTTCAAAACAAACTTTGACAACTAATTTCATTTATCTAGTTAAAAAAATAGTCAGCTGTTCAAGTGATGCTACTTTATTAATTTTCTTTGGTAGTATCAATTGAAATATTTAAATTCATCTGCGTCCTCTTGCTTATTAACACTACATATTTAACATTTCTCTCACAATTGTATTTTGAGTTTGGGGCCGAATTTTGGACTTCTAACAAAGGTTGTTGTATTGGACGTTATATTGGTGTGTAATATGTATATTGGTGTGTAATATGTTTGCTCTAAAGTTTTTTGTAGAATAAAGTTTATAAAAAAAGTATTTTTTTAACATTTCACTCAAAATTGTTTTTTGATTTTGGGGCCGAATTTTGGTCTTCTAACAAAGGTTGTTGTATTGGACGTTGTAGCTAGTCCAATTCCCTATATTTATACCCTACACCACTATAGTGGGGAGGGTATTATACGTTTGTGCTGATGTTTGTAACATACAAAAATATTGGTCCAATACCCACCTTAAAGTATACCGATCGATTCAGATCATTTTTTGAGTCGATTAAGACATGTCCGTCCGTCCGTCTGTCCGGCTGGCTGGCTGTCCATGTAAACCTTGTGCGCAAGGTACAGGCCGCAATTTTCAAGATAATTTGATGAATGTAATTGTCTGGTGGTATGCACTGGACAAAACATCTAACAGAAACATTCTCACAAAAGTTATGAGACAATCTGCTCTTCTTATAACAGGTGTACTTAGGACTACGCCAAGTAAAGCGTTGTTTGCCATGCTAAACTGGCTGACTGTGGACATTCTTGCTAAACAATTGGCAATGAATACTGCAGCCAGATTAAGTATTACAAATAGATGGAACTTTGGTTCCAAATATCAGCAAAGATTGTAGATCTTCTTCCAAACCTACATCATGCTACTGACTACCAAATTCCGGAACCGTGCATTTCAAGGAACTTCCGGTATAGTTTAATCTGTAATTATAATGAATTGTTGGCTCTAAAACAATTAAAGGTGTTGGCGGGGGTATATTCATTGAAGAATTCGGGACGAAAATCTCTTTCCGACTCAGAAACGAATGTACTATTTTACAGGCTGAAATCTCAGCTATAAAGAAGGCATCTAATTGGCTTAGGTACTATCGGATATTCAATAGGTATACCAGAATCTATACTGACAGTCAAGCCGCAATAAAATCCCTGATTCTACATCAAAAGATGGCGAGACATTCAAGAATTACCCTCGTTTGCGTCAAAGGACACGGGGATATAACGGGCAATACTACTGCTGACATTTTGGCAAAAGCCGGTACGAGGATGTCCATACTGGATATAGACCAGTTCTGTGGTGTCCCCTTAACGGTCATCAAGAAACAAATACTTGATTATTGCTTTAGATTAGCTCAGGAACGGTGGTCTCAGGGGCATACCTGCTCGATCGCTAGGCTACTGTGGCCTCGTATGGGTTCTCATAAAACATCCTACATTATAGGGCTAAACAGAATGTATCTTAGCGCTCTGTTATCGGTTCTTACTGGTCATTCAAAGTTCGGAAAGCATGCTAGACGTATCGGTATTCCATATAATGACTTTTGTAGGAGCTGTCATAATGAGGAGGAGGAATCAATTACCCATCTTCTGTGTAACTGTCCGGCCCTGCAATCGTTCCGGCATCAGGCGCTGGGCTCGTCTCACTTCTCTGATCTATCTGATCTATCAGATGTGCAACCTGGGTGTATACTAGCATTCTTCAAATTGTCAAAGTAGGTGTGTAACTAATTACACACTATGATCTTTTGTTTCTTGAAACATAGTCTTGGCCTTATCTTTATGAGCTATTATTATCTCTATTTTTATTATATGTATCTTTACTACAGTCCATATCACTATTTTTCCTTCCAAATATTTTCTCCCTAATCTTCTTCTCTTTACAGACGTTACAAAGGGAACTTAAAGGACCCAAGTAAAGACTTACTCTTGTCAGTAAGCAGTCTGCATAACCTAACATAACCTAAGCCGGTTATGAGCGATAAAGTCATTTTCTAAAGAGGACCATAAAGGTGGGGTAGGGTCAATTATAAAATTCCACGAGGAGATTTATGTCCTTATAAAACATATTTGTGACAACTTAACCAGTTATGGGCGATAAAGTTATTTTCTGAAGGAGACCTAATAGGTGGGATAGGGTCAATTATGGACCGATCCTTATAAAATTCTACGAAGAGATTTATATTCCAATAAAACATGTTTGTGCCGAATTTCACTGCTATTGATGCTTCTGTTAACCAGTTATGGGCGATAAAGTCATTTTCTATGGGGGCTAGGCGAAATCGTGGACCGATATTGCTCATTTTCAATACCAAACAACCTGCATCAACTATAAGTATCTGTTTAAATTTCAGCTAGTTAGCTACTTCTATTTGGATCCTCTCGTGTTTTCAACAGACAGACAGACGGACGGACATGGACGGAAATCGTCTTAGAATGTAATAAGGACTCAGAATATATATACTTTTACGGGTCATAGACGAATATTTCAATGTGTTACAAACGGAATGACAAAAACAATATACCTCCCATTTTTTTTAATGGTGGGTATAAAAAAAAAATAAGAGTGTTATATTCGGCCATGCCGAATCTTATATACCAACCATCAAATCATTCTTTCATTCATTGAGTCATGAGGTTAAAAGTAATTTTCTCGATAAAACCTAATATGGGGGTTTGATAGTTATCGACTGATCCTCATCAAATTAAGTTAAAAAATTTCAGTTTCTATAAAACTACCGTAATTTTGAAGAACTTTTGTGCCATACATGAGCGTTAAAGTGATTTTCTGGAGTGAATCTTATATAAGGGTCAATTATAGACCGATTTTTATAAGCTTTTGTACATAAATTATGTGGAGTCAGTTATAGACCGATTTCCAATATATTTGATAATGAGTTTTTGGCTAGTACAAAACTTGTTTATATAGAATTTCACTGCTGTAATCGCAATTTTGAGTCAGTAATGAGCGTTAAAGTCATTTTCTGAAAGGGACCTTATAGGGGGTAGTAGACTGATCTTCATAAAATATAGTATGATATTTTAGCTAATACGAAAATTGTTTATGTCGAATTTGATCGCTGTACTCCCAGTTTTAAGCAAGTAATGAGCTTTAAAGAGCTTTTGCCTTGCACAAAACTTGTTTATGTAGAATTTTACTGGAATACTCACATTTTTGAGTTATATGGGGGGTAGGGTCAATTATCGACTCATCCTCATAAAGTTTACGAAAAAAGAGTTTAGTTCCTATAAAACTTTTTTTGTCGCATTTTATTTCTATATATATGTTTCATAAGGTCAGATATGGGGGGTAAGGCAAATTATGAACCGAATTTTATAAAATTTTACGAAAATATTTAAATTCTTATAAAACATGTTTGTGCAGAATTTCACTGCTATTGATGCTTCTCTTAGCCAGTTATGGTCGATAAAGTCATTTTCTGAAGGGGAATTTATATGGGGGGCAGGGTCAGTTATGGGCCCATCCTTATAAAATCTCACAAAGAGATTTCGAATTTCGCCGTTATTAATTCATCTCTTGGCCAGTTATGAGCGAAAGAGTTATTTTCTAAAGGGGGCCTTATATGAGGGCTATTTCAAAACGTGGACTACTTTCAGTGAGGATCGATCCTTATTAAATTTGAAAGGGAGCTTTTGGCTCTCACGAAACTAGTTTATGACATTATTTAAAGTCATTGTCTAAAGGGGACTTTATATGGGGGGTAGGGTCAATAATGGACCGAACCTTACAAAATTCTACGAAAAGATTTATGTGCCCATAAAATCTGTTTGTGCCGAATTTCACCGCTATTGATACTTCTCTAAGCCAGTTATAAGCGATAAAGTCACTTTCTAAAGCGGACCTTATAGGTGGGGTAGGGTCAATTATAGACCAATCCTTATAAAATTCCACGAGGAGATTTATGTCCTTATGAAACATATTTGTGCTAACTTAACCAGTTATGAGCGATAAAGATATTTTCTGAAGGATACCTAATAGGTGGGTTAGGGTCAATTATGGACCGATCCTTATAAAATTCTACAAAGGGATTTATGTTCCCATAAAACATGTTTGTGCCGCATTTCACTGCTATTGATGCTTCTCCTAGCCAGTTATGAGCGATAAAGTCATTTTCTGAAGGGGGCTTATATGGGGGCTAGGCGAAATCGTGGACCGATACAACTGAACCCCCCAATAGAGCTGGTAAGTATTGTAAACAAACTACAGGTTGCAATTTTGGAGACAATTCAATAAAATTTGGCACATGATCTTTTATGGTACTGTAGATGAAGCCAATTGAATATGGTTAACATCGGTTCATTATTTCACCTAGGCCCCATACAACTGAACCCCCGATTAGAGCTTGTAAAAATTTAAATCAAACTACAGGTTGCAATTTAGGAGATAATTCAATGAAATTTGGCACATGGTCTTTTATAGTAATGTAGATGAAGCCTATTGAAAATGTTAACATTGGTCCATTATTTCACCTAGGCCCATTGAACTGAACCCGCCAAATAGTGCTTTTAAGTTCATAATTATGCCTTATATAATCGTATCTCGACAAAAAGCTGCAAAACCAAGTCCTATACTAGCCTTGATGACCCTGATGAACTTTATAATTTAGGGCCTCATTTGACCCTAGCCCCTCTAAAAAGCGACCATCAAAATTTGACTTACATATCCACAGTTTTATTTAACAGTAAATGGATTTAGTATATCTGAGGCAAGGTACAATTCAACTTAAATGCTTTATTATGAAAACAACATTTTTTTCGTATACAGGTGTAGGGTATTATATGGACGGCGTCATAAAACAAAGTTTAAAAAAATATTTTTCAATATTTCACAAAAATGTTTTTTTTGAGTTTGGGGCCGAGTTTTGGATCTGTGACAAAGGTAGTTATATTGAACGTTGAAGCTAGTTTAATTCATTACATTTTAGTGTATAATACCTTTAGCTCTAAAGGTTTTCAATATTTCACCCAAAATTGGTTTTTAAATTTGGGGCCGAATTTTGGACCTCTGACAAAGGTTGTTGTATTGGACGTTTTAGCATGTCTAATTCCCTACATTTTGGCGTATAATATGTTTTGTTCAAAAGTTTTTCGTAGAACAATTTAAAAAAAAAAGTGTTTTTCAATATTCCACTCAAAATTGTTTTTTTAGTTTCCTACATTTGGTGTAGAATATGTTCTGCTCTAATGTTTTTCATAATACAAAGTTTTTAAAAAAGTGTGTTTCAATATTTCACTCAAATTTTTTTTAGGTTGGGACCGAATTTTGGACATCTGACAAAGGTTGTAGTAGTCAGGTTGTTGCAGCCAGTCCAGTTCCCTACATATTGGTGTATAATATGATTTGCTCTAAAGTTTTTTATAAAACAAAGTTTTTAAAAAAAGTGTTTTTCAATATTTCACTCAAAATGGTGATTTGAATTTGGGGCCGAATATTGGACTTCTGACAAACGTTGTTGTACTAGACGTTGTAGCTAGTTCAATTCCCTACCTTTTTTTCATAATATCTTTGCTCTAAAGTTTTTCGCAAAACAAAGTTTTTAAAAAAGTGTTTTTCAATATTTCACTCTAAATAGTTTTTTGAGTTTGGGGCCGTATTTAGGACTTTTGACAAGGGTTGTTGTCCTGGACGTTGTAGCTTGCTCAATTCCCTACATTTTGGTGTATAATATGTTTTGCCCTAATGTTTTTAATAAAACAAAGTTTAAAAAAAATAATTTTTCAATACTTCAATAAAATGTTTTTTTTTTGAGTTTGGGGCCAAATTTTGGACCTCCTACAAAGGTTGTTGCATTGGACGTTGTAGCTAGTTCAATTTCCTACATTTTAGTGTATAATATCTTTTGTTCTAAAGTTTTTCGTAGAACAGAGTTTTTAAAAAAGTGTTTTTCAATATTTCACTCAAAATGGTTTTTATAGTTTGGGGCAGAATTTTGGACTTCTGACAAAGGTTTTTATACTGGACGATTCCCTACATTTTGGTGTGTAATATTTTTAGTTCTAAAGTATTTCATAAATCAAAGTTTTTAAAAAAGTGTGTTACAATATTTCACTCAAAATTGTTTTTGTAGTTTGGAGCCGAATTTTGGACATCTGACAAAGGTTGTTGTATTGAAGGTTGTAGTCAGTTCAATTCCCCACATTTTGGTGTATAATATATTTTGCTCTAAAGTTTTTCATAATACAAAGCTTTTAAAAAATTATTTTTCAATATTTCATTTAAATCTGTCTTTTTTAGTTTGGGGCCGAATTTTGGACATCTGACAAAGGTTTTTGTATTGAAAGTTGTAGCTAGTCCAATTCCCTACATTTTGGTGCATAATATGGTTTGCTCTAAAGTTTTTCAAAAAGTGTTCTTTAACATTTCACTTAAAATTGTTTTTTGAGTTTAGAGCCGAATTTTGGACTCCTGACGAAAGTTCTTGTATTGGATATTGTAGCTAGTCCAATTCCCTACATTTTTGTGTGTAATATCTTTTCCTCTAAGGTTTTTCATAATACAAAGTTTTTAAAAAAATATGTTTCAATATTTCACTCAAAATTGTTTTTTGAGTTTGGGGCCGAATTTCGGATTTCTGACAAAGGACTTTTGGACTCCTAGACGTTGTAGCTTGTCCAATTCTCTACATTTTGGTGTATAATATCTTTTGCTCTAAAGGTTTTCATAAAACAAAGTTTTTAAAAAAGTGTTTTTCAATATTTCACTCAAAATGGTTTTCTTAGTTTGGGCCGAATTTTGGACTTCTGACAAAGGTAATTGTATTGGATGTTGTAACTAGTCAAATAATATGTTTTGCTCGAAAGTTTTTCATTAAACAAAGTTTTTAAAAAAGTGTTTTTCAATATTTCACTCAAAATGGTTTTTTGAATTTTAGGCCGAATTTAGGACTTCTGACAAAGATTGTTGTCTGGACGTTGTAGCCAACTCAATTGCTTACACTTTGGTGTATAATATCTTTTGCTCTAAAGTTTTACATAAAACAAAGCTTTTAAAAAAGTGTTTTTCAATATTTCACTCAAAATGGTTTTTTTAGTTTGGGCCGAATTTTGGACTTTTGACAAAGGTTGTTGTAGTGGATGTTGTAGCTAGTCCAGTTGCCTACATATTGGTGTATAATATGTTTTCCTCGAAAGTTTTTCATAAAACAAAGTTTTTAAAAAAGTGTTTTTCAATATTTCACTCAAAATGGTTTATTGAATTTTATGCCGAATTTTGGACTTCTGACAAACGTTGTTTTACTAGACGTTGTAGCTAGTTCAATTCCCTACATTTTAGTGTATAATATCTTTGCTTTAAAGTTTTTCGTAAAACAAAGTTTTAAAAAAGTGTTTTTCAATATTTCAATCTAAAGAGTTTTTTGAGTTTGGGACCGAATTTAGGACGTCTGACAAAGATTGTTGTCCTGGACGTTTCATAAAACAAAGTTTTTAGAAAGTGTTTTATAATATTTCACTTAAAATTGTTTTTGTAGTTTGGGACCGAATTTTAGACTTCGTAGTAGCTAGATCATTCCCTACATTTTGGTGTAAGATATGTTTTGTTCTAAAGTTTTTCATAAAACAAAGTTAAAAAAATGTTTTTCAATGTTTCACTAAAATGTTTTTTATACCCTCCACCACCATCAATGGTGATAGAGGGTACATATAACTTTGTCATTCCGTGTGTAACACCAAGAAATATTCATCTGAGACCCAACAAAGTATATATATTCTGGGTCCTTATCAAATTCTAAGTCGATTTAGCTATGTCCGTCTGTCCGTCTGTCTGTGTAAAACACGCTCACGATAAAACGAAGCAATAGAATTTTATTAAATTCACACAAAATGTTCTTCGTTTTCCTAAGTTGTTTGGTATTGAAAATGGGCAAAAACAACCTCGAAAAAAATAAGCATTTTTTACACATTCTGAGGTAATTTTATCGAAAGCTATGCAAGATAATTCCATCAAAATCGGCATACATTCGTTTCCACACAAGAGCTTAATCTCTGCGTAAAATCGCCGGAATCGGTCCACAATTTCATATACCTCCCATACAAAAGTACATATTCCCGGAAATTTGGTTTTTTGTTAATATCTTCCGTCGTAATGTCGATATCTTCACAAAATTTAAGAAATTAAAATCTTATGACAATAGAATTTATCCAGAGGAAAAATTTTTTGGATGGGTCCATAATTGGTCATAGCTCCAATACAAGGTCCCCTCCCGAAAATCACTTAAACGCGCAAACTCATTACTAAATTAAGATATCGAAATAAAATTTGGTACAAGTATTGCTCCTATATACATAAATATTTCAATGAAAGATTTTTTGGATCGGTCCATATTTGGTCATAGCTCCCATACAAGGTCACCTCCCGAAAATCACTTAAACGCGCATAACTCATTACTAAATTAAGATATCGATATAAAATTTGGTACAAGTATTGCTCTTATATACAGAAATATAACAATGAAAGATTTTTTGGATCGGTCCATAATTGGTCATAGCTCCCACACAAGGTCCCCTCCCGAAAATCACTTAAACGCGCATAACTCATTACTAAATAAAGATATCGATATAAAATTTGGTATGAGTATTCCTCTTATATACAGAAATATAAGCATGAAGGTTTTTTTGGATCGGTTCATAATTGGCCATAGCTCCCATACAAGGTGCTTCCCGAAAATCATTTAAACGCGCATAACTCATTACTAAATTAAGACATCGATATAAAATTTGGTACAAGTATTGCTTTTATATACAGAAATATAAGCATAAAAGTTTCTTTGGATCGGTCCATAATTGGTCATAGCTCCCATACAAGGTCCCCTCCCGAAAATCACTTAAACGCACATTATTCATTACTAAATTAAGATATCCATATAAAATTTGTTGCAAGAATTGTTCTCACATAAAGAAATATTACCACGAAATGTTTTTCCGATCGGTCTATAATTGGTCATAGCTCCCATACAAGTTCCCCTTCCGAAAAACACTTAAACACGTATAACTCATTACTTAATTAAGATATCCATATAAAATTAAGTGCAATATTGCTCATATACAGAGAAATAATATTGTGAGATGTTTTTCCGATCGGTCCATAATTAATCATAGCTCCTACACAAGGTCTTAAAAAAAATCTCACATATGAGGTTCCCTTCCGAAAATCAGAAAAAACGCACATAACTCATAAACAAATATTGATATCCATACATTTAGCAAAAATATTGCTCTTATATACATAAATTCACTATAAAATTGTTTTACGATCGGTCCATATTTGGTCATAGCTCTCATACTAGGTCCAGAAAATCACTTAGATTCACAATATTTATTACCAGGTAATGATATAGACACAGAATTCTGAAATTTTGTCTTTATATACATAATTGGACATAGCTCCCATACGAAGTCCTTTTACGAGAATCTGTTAAACGCACATTACTTATTACCAAATTAAGCTATTGATACATAATTTGGCAAAAATATTAGTTTTGTATACTTCTATTTCTCATATATTAGGTCCAGCCCCTAAAAGCGCTTTAACCGTATTTAAAGAGCATTATCAATTTGTGTTGAACAAAATTTTGTGTAGAACAAAATTATATATGTATTTGTATTTTGAAAATCTCTAAAACTTTCACACACATACATACATGCAAATTACTAAATTTATAATGTTCAATAAATCTTGGAATTGTAATAGATTTAACTTTTGGTATTTTTTCTATTAAAGACATTAGAAAACTTATTACTTCAAATATTTGATCAATTAGAAAAGTATTAACATAGAAGTAGTTGGTGGATGGTATTTAAGATTCGGCACAGCCGAATATAGCACTCTAACTTGTGTTTTTTTTTTTGATTTTGGGCCGAATTTTGGACTTCTGACAAAGGTTGTTGTATTGGACGTTGTAGCTTGTCTAATTCCCTACATTTTGGCGTATAATATCTTTTGCTTATGAGCTTGGGGCGGAATTTAGGACTTCTAACAAAGGTTATTGTCCTGGACATTGTAGCTAGTCCAATTACCTACATTTTGGTGTAGAATATGTTTTGCTCTAAAGTTTTACATAATACATACAAAGTTTCTAAAAAAGTGTGTTTCAAAATTTCACTCAAAATTGTTTTTTGACTTCTGGACGTTGTAGCCAGTCCAATTCCCTACATTTTGCTATATAATGTGTTTTGCTTGAAGGTTTTTCATAAAACAAATTTGCTTAAACAAAGTTGCTTTTCAATATTTCACTCAAAATGGTTTTTTGAGTTTGGGCCGAATTTTTGACTTATTACAAAAGTTGTTGTAATGGACGTTGTAGCTTGTCCAGTCCGTTACATTTTGGTGTATAATGTGTTTTGCTCTAAAGTTTTTCATAAAACAAAGTTTATAAAAAAGTGTTTTTCAACATTACGCTCAAAATTGTTTTCTGAGTTTAGGGCCGAATTTTGGACATCTGACAAAGGTTGTTGTATTGAACGTTGTAGCCAGTCCAATTCCCTACATTGTGGTGAATAATATCTTTTGCTCTAAAGTTTTATAAAACAAAGTTTTTAAGAAAGTGTTTTTTTCAATATTTTACTCAAAATGGTTTTTTGAGTTTGGGCCAAAAATTGGACTTCTGACAAAGGTTTTTGTAATTCCCTACATTCTGGCGTTTAATCTGTTTTGTTTTTCGCAAAACAAATTTTTTAAAAAAGTGTTTGTCAATATTTCACTCAAAATTGGTTTTTTTAGTTTAGGTCCAATTTTGTACTTCTGTCAATGGTTGTTATACTGGACGTTGTAGCTAATCCAATTCCCTACATTTTGGTGTAGAATGGTATTTTGCTATAAAGTTTTTCATAATACATACAAAGTGTTTAAAAAAGTGTGTTTCAATATTTCACTCAAAATGGTTTTTTCAGTTTGGGGCCGAATATTGAACCTCTCACAAAGTTTGTTGTATTGGATGTTGTAGCTTTCCTAGTTCCCTACATTTTGGTGTATAATATGTTTTGCTTGAAAGTTTTTCATAAAACATTTTTTTTAAAAATGGTTTTTTGAGTTTGGGGCCGAATTTTGGACCTCTGACAAATGTTGTTGTAATGAAATGGCGCTTGTCCAGTTCCCTACATTTTGGTGTATAATAATGTTTTGGTGTTTTGCTCTAAAGTTTTTCATAAAACAAAGTTTTTAAAAAAATGTATTACAATATTTCACTCAAAATTGTTTTTTGAGTTTGGGGCCGAATTTTGGACCTCTAAAAATTATGTTGTAATGTACGTTATAGCTTATCCAATTCCATACATTTTGTTGTATAATGTGTTTTTCTCTATAGTTTTTCATAATACGAAGTTTTTAAAAAAAGTGTTTTTCAATATTTCGCTCAAAATTGTTTTTTTAGTTTGGTGCCGAATTTTGGACTTATGACAAAGGTTGTAGCTAATACAATTCCCTACATTTTGGTGTGGAATATGTTTTGCTCTAAAGTTTTTCATAATACAAAGTTTAAAAAAAATTGTTTCAATATTTCACTCAAAGGTTGTGGTATTGAACGTTGTAGCCAGTCCAATTCCCTACATTTTGGTGTATAATGTGTTCTGTTCTTAAGTTGTTTATAAAATAATGTTTTCAAAAAAGTGATTTTCAATATTTCACTCAAAATTGTTTTCTGAGTTTGGGTCCGAATTTTGGTTTTTTGACAAAGGTTGTTGTTATTCCGATTCTCTATATTTTCGTGTATAATATGTTTTCCTCGAAAGTTTTTCTAAAACAAAGTTTTTAAAAAAGTGTTTTTAAATATTTCACACAAAATGGTTTTTTGAGTTTTTTCTGAAAAAGGTTGTTGTACTGGACGTTGTAGCTAGTTCAATTCCCTACATTTTTTAAAAGTGTTTTTCAATATTTCACTCTAAATTGTTTTTTGAGTTTGGGGCAGAATTTAGGACCTCTGACAAAGGTTGTTGTACTGGCTGTTGTATCTAGTCCAGTTCCCTACATTTTGGTGTATAATATGGTTTGCTCTAAAGTTTTTCATTAAACCAAGTTTTAAAAAATTGTTCTTTTAAATTTCACTCAAAATTGTTTTTTGAGTTTGGAGCTGAATTTTGGACCTCTAACAAAAGTCGTTGTGTTGGATGTTGTAGCTAGTCCAATTCCCTACATTTTGGTGTATAATATGTTTTCCTCAAAAGTTTTTCATAAAACAAAGTTTTTAAAAAAGTGTTTTTCATAAAACAAAGTTTTTAAAAAAAGTGTTTTTCAATATTTCACTCTAAATTGTTTTTTTTGAGTTTGGGGCTGAATTTTGGACTTCTGACAAAGGTTGTTGTACTGGATGTTATAGCTTGTCCGATTCCCTACATATTGGTGTATAATATGTTTTGCTCTAAAGTTTTTCATAGAACGATAATTTTAAAAATGGTTTTTAATATTTTACTCCAAATGATTTTTTTTAGTTTGGAGCCGAATTTTGGACGTCTGACATCAATTGTTGTATTGGACGTTGTAGCTAGTCCAATTCCTTATATTCTGGTGTATAATATGGTCTATAATGTGTTCTGTTCTTAAGTTGTTCATAAAACAATGTTTTCAAAAAAGTGTTTTTCAATATTTCAATCAAAATTGTTTTTTTTTAGTTTGGAGCCGAATTTTGGACTTCTGACAAAGGTTGTTGTATTACATGTTGTAGCTAATCCGATTACCTACATTTTGGTGTATAACTTGTTTTGCTCTAAAGTTTTTCGTTAAACAAAGTTTTTAAAAAAATTGTTTTTCAATATTTCATTCAAAATTGTTTTTTTGATTTGGGGCCGAAATTCCCTTCATTTTGGTATATAACACCGTCCAACACCATTTTTCACACACGAACCAAACCATATACATACGAAAGCACATAATTTATATGGTATAACTGCGTACTTAGTTTTTCATTTTCTGATCGTTTGTCCTTTTAAAAGGACTTTAAAATTTGAGGTGCATACAATTTTCAAAAATTCTTAAAAAATATTTAAAGCCATCCTATTATAACAATGTGGGTATCAAACTAAAGAGGACAATTGCAGTATTTTTATCTCGTATTTTGTTTTATTTTTTAAGAATAAAAAGATGTAAAAAATATCCTTATAAAAGTTTATCCTTTATTATCCTTGAAATTTTATACGAAATTGTTCAACAAAAAATATTCATAACAAAGACATTAGAATGGAGTACAAAAGTCTAAAATTTGGTCTTCATAGCTCCATTTGTTTAATTTTTATAAAATTTTTCAAATATCTCAATTATTATTAGAAATTTGTTATTGTGGGACCGAGTTTCTTTATCTCTATGATAAAAAGTTAAAAAAGTGGAAACTTTGAAGAATATGAAAGGATAACAATCGATTAAGGATATATTGCATTTTTTATCCTTTCATGTTAAAACTCCTTTCTTGGAAATTATATTGTCCTTTTTAATTTAACACAATTATTCCGAACTCTATAGTTATTCTAAATTCTATATATCTTTTAAAAATATCTTTGACATCCCAATAATGTTATCAAAGTAGTTTATTATATAGTTTTTATTAAAAAATACAACAGTGCGAAGGTATATCATGTGCAATTAGTAAACCACGATATACATAAATATTTATGTATATCGTGGTTTTATTTTAGCAAATAAAATATTTATGTTGAATTTTATTTCAATTGCGACATATTGAAGAAAAACTAATTTTTTGAATGTGGGCTAGAGTCAAATAGAGATTAAAGGACTGCACAAGACAACAATAATGCGACAATTTGTTAAACAAATATCGTGTGCGCCATCATAAGCAGGCCTTTAATATGTATATTATAAAATTAAGAGGAGAGATTTATGTCTACATATATAAACGTTTTTATGTAGCTTTTCATCGTGATATTAATGTTTATATTAATTATATTATATTTTACATTTATCATATTATCATATTATCCTGAAGTGAATTTTAGAATTCGGAACATGCATGTTTTAATCACTAAATCGTCATAATCATACGAAATAAAATTTTATATATTTTAAGACATATTATCTCAACCACCGGTTATGTTTAATTGGTAGATATTTTGTCTGAAAAGTGTCAATTTAACGTTAGATAAAAAATTAACAGACATTGGGATAAAGGGGGGAGGTAATTGGTATAAATAATAAATTATGTGCTGTTTCTAGATACCGAGCGAGTCGTTTGAGTACAAATTTTACTTGTATTTTGTTATTGTAACAAAAACAAAATACAAGTAAAATTTTAACTCAAACTACTCACACGTTATCTAGAAACAACATATTAAATTAAAAGATGATGACATCATCCGCTGGGCAATAAGGAGTTTTGACACCTATAAATCACCTGGCCCTGATGGCATCATTCCAGCGGATCTACAAAATAATTTAGATCGTATCATTCCCCGGGCTAAGTAGTATTTACTGGTCTTACATTCCTGTTCAGTGGACCAAGTGTAACGTGATCTTTATCCCTAAAGGGGGAAAGACATCTCACACCAAGGCAAAAGATTTCAGACCCATTAATCTGGCGTCATTCTTGCTTAAAACTCTGGAGAGAATAATTGATATCAATATCAGGATATATATTGACAAATCTCTTCTTTCAAACTCTCAACATGCCTACATGAAAGGTAAATCTGTTGAGACGGCTTTACATTCCCTGGTTGGGTATATTGAAAAATATATGAGCTATGGAAACTTCACTCTGGTTGCCTTTCTCGATATTGAAGGTGCTTTTAATAACGTCAGATCCACACCTATCTGTCAATCCCTCTCTCAGATGGGTGTGGAACGGTCTATTGTAAGTTTTGTAAAGAACTTACTATCTGAACGGACTATTGTATCTTCACTGGGTGATACAACAATCTGTAAAAAAGCCATCAGGGGCACCCCCCAAGGAGGGGTGTTGTCCCCTATTCTTTGGAATATGGCAATAAATGAACTATTGGTTAAACTTGACTCACTAGGTTTTAAGACTGTTGCTTACGCTGACGATGTTGCAGTAGCGGTAACTGGAATGGATCTTGAGACTCTGTCTCAAAGATTAGAAGACGCGCTGAAGATAATAAGCTCATGGAGTGTTACATGCGGTCTCAGCGTAAACCCGGGAAAAACGGAACTAGTATTGTTCACGAACAAATACAAAATTCCTCAATTCCCCCTTCCACGTCTCAACGGCGAGGTTCTCACGCTGTCGGATAGCGCTAAATACTTAGGTGTTATTCTCGATAGAAAATTGTCTTGGAGCTTGAATATCATCTCCAGATCTTCTAAAGCCATCACGGCGTTGTACGTTTGTAGAAAGGCTATTGGCCTGCATTAGGGTATCAACCCTGGAAATGTAAATTGGCTATATGAGTCTGTGAATAAGCCGATAATGATGTTTGGTGTAATTGTCTGGTGGTATGCACTGGACGAAACATCTAACAGAAACATTCTCACAAAAGTTATGAAACAATCTGCTCTTCTTATAACAGGTGTATTTAGGACTACGCCCAGTAAAGCGTTGTTTGCCATGCTGAACTGGCTGCCTGTGGACATTCTTGCTAAACAATTGGCAATGAATACTGCAGCCAAATTAAGTATTACAAATAGATGGAACTTTGGTTCCAAAGGTCATGCAAAGATTGTAGATCTTCTATCAAACCTACATCATGCTACTGACTACCAAATTCCGGAACCGTGCATTTCAAGGAACTTCCGGTATAGTTTAAACTTTAATTATTATGAATTGACACCTGATAGCGTTGAAAGCTTAAATGTGTATACAGATGGCTCTAAAACAATTAAAGGTGTTGGCGGCGGTATATTCATTGAAGAATTCGGGACGAAAATCTTTTTCCAAATCAACGACGAATGTACTATTTTACAGGCTGAAATCTCAGCTATAAAGAGGGCATCTAATTGGCTTAGGTACTATTGCTGGACACGGGGATATAACGAGCAATACTACTTCTGACATTTTGGCAAAAGCCGGCACGAGGATGTCCAAACTGGATAAAGACCAGTTCCGTGGTGTCCCCTTAACGGTCATCAAGAAACAAATAGTTGATTATTGCTTTAGATTAGCTCAGGTACGGTGGTCTCAGGAGCATACCTGCTCGATCGCTAGGCTACTGTGGCCTCGTATGGATTCTCATAAAACATCCTATATTATAGGGCTAAACAGAATGTATCTTAGCGCTCTGTTATCGGTTCTTACTGGTCATTATGTTTTTTTTATTCCACGAAAGAATAGTTAAACATGTAGTTAGGGAATCATTGTTGGGTGTCTTAAGGATGATTTAATAAGATACAAAGGTTTAGAGGGTATAGAATGAGAAGAAATACCACTATCTTCTCTTGACATATAAATTCAAACTTTCTTTATTTTTTTGTTTTATTAGTTAATATTAATAGCTACCTTTTAAGTTAATGTGCACCCCAAACCCTGAGCACGGTCGGAATAATAGGTAGCGCAGGTCTCCTGAAGGATAGGGCACAACGCCTGAACCGTTACATAAATTTAATGGCCTCATCTAAATAGTTCTACATGCCTTTGGTAAACACTTAGGACATATATTTTGAACAATTTTATTTACATCTTGGCTGAAGTTCCAAACAAAACAATTAATCGTGGTATTAACTAACTTTCTTTTTATTTTGTTTTCTCTTAATTCTGTTTTTGAAAATATTTTGGATTTTCAGATTTTTTTAAATAGAATTCTGAACCAAATATTTAATAAAACTTTTATTTTTTTGTATGATTTTTTTTTGTTTGAGATTTTTGATCTTGAGTTTTATTGAGATCTTACTCGCGAGTAACATACATATTCTTTGGATCAATTTTTTTAGTTTTCAAAATTTTTGCTTAGTATATGACATGGACTGGCATTCTTTGACAACTGCTTTACGGAACCAGTACAAGGATGACACGACGGACTTCGACATTCTTGAAGACATTCGTAGACGAAGACAAAAACATAACGAACATTTTGACGAATATCTAGACACAATTTTGGCCATGACAGATAGACTTAAGACGGCGAGGACAAAGACCTTGATATTAATAATACAGAAACTGAGGACATTTGTGCACTTCAACAAATTAAATGTTGGAATTGTGAGAAAGATGGCCATACGTATTTTGACTGTATGGAACCAAGACGCATCTTCTGTTACGGTTGTGGTGCCAAGGACATATACAAACCGAACTGCACTAAATGCTCGAAAAAGCATTCGGGAAACGGACAGTAGGATGTTCGACGGACGCATTAAGAACATCCGGTGATATTGTACAGAAAACTTCGGACATTAACTCGGACAACGATACTCTGATGAAGCCATATCACATCCGTTTTGCTGAATATAAGAAAGCTCGTGCGAGGATTTTCGGTGAAAACAAGATTAGTAGATCTTCAAAACGAATTAGAGAATTTTATCGCAAAATTAAGAAGTTCAAAATTTATACAATTTTCCCAATTATTTCTCAAGAATTAGATAGTAGGCCATACATTAACATAAAAGTTAATGACAAATTTCACTTGGCTCTCTTAGATAGTGGCGCGAATAAGAGCGTAATTGGAGGAAATTTAGCGTTAGAAATTCAGAGTGAACCAAATTTTAGTAAATGTTTAGGCAACGTACGTACTGCAGACGGGCAACGACGGAACGTTTTAGAGACAGCTACATTAGGCGTGACATTTCAAGGACAGACTAGACATTTTGAATTTTTAGTGGTTCCGACGATCAGACAAGACATAATTTGTGGCTATGACTTTTGGACAGATTTTGGACTAAAAATTACTTTGCCAATTGTTGGTGAAATCGACTGTGCCGAATATGACCCGGACAAACTTCAACTGACTGCAGAACAGAAACATAGACTAGACAAAATTATTGCAACGTTCCCTAACTCTGAAGTAGATGGTTTAGTCTGTACTACTCTAATACAGCATAGTATTGCAAAACCCATAAAACAACGATATTATCCGATTTCACCGGCGGTGGAAAAACAGCTTTGTAGGGAATTAGATCGAATGATTTCTCTCGGAGGAAGCTCCAAATTCCCCTTGGTCATCACCAACAGTCCTTGTTGTCAAACCTAGAAAAGTTAGGATGTGTGTGGACAATCGAAAATTAAACTCCGTAACAGTTAAGGACGCTTACCCGATACCGAACATTGACGGAATTTTATCAAGACTTCCTCCAGTTCATTGTATTTCAAAGATTGATTTGAAAGACGCCTTTTGGCAAATCAAACTGGACGAAGACTCGAAACCAAAGACAGCTTTTACAGTCCCTAATCGGTCATTGTATCAATTTACAAGAATGCCGTTTGGACTTTGTAACGCACCGCAATCGTTGTGCCGACTAATGGACATGGTCATTCCGTACAACCTGAAAACTCACGTTTTTGTATATCTAGATGACTTACTTGTTGTTTCGCAGACTTTTGACGAACATTTGACACACTTGATGGAGGTTGCGACGAATCTCCGAAAAGCAGGTTTGACAATCAATGTTAAGAAATGTAGCTAGTAACTAAGCCGTGTTAAATATTTAGGATTTGTTGTAGGGAACGGGACGTTGCAAGTGGACGAAGACAAAATTAAAGCAAAACAAGACTTCCCTGTGCCAAAATCCACAAAACATTTAAGACGATTTTTAGGCATGAATGGATGGTACAGGAGATTTATACATGATTATTCGGCGTTAACATTTCCTTTGACAGAACTGCTGACTAAGAAAAAGACTTTTAATTGGACAGACCAAGCTCAAGAAGCTTTTGACAAACAAAAGACAAAACTGACGTCTGCACCATTACTCATTCATTCCGATTATAGTAAATCTATTATTTTACAGTGTGATGCTAGCACTTATGGGGTGGGTGCAGTATTGGCGCAGAAAGACCAGGACGGGACAGAAAGGCCAATTGC
>NC_060953.1:24027790-24084869 GCF_022045245.1 Lucilia cuprina
AAGAGATTTATTCCCATAAAACATGTTTATGCTGAATTTCACCGCTATTTATGCTTCTCATAGCCAGTTATGGGCGATAAAGTCATTTTCTGAAGGGGGGCTTATATGATGGCTAGGCGAAATCGTAGACTGTTATTGCTCATTTTCAATACCAAACAAACTGCATCAACTATAACTATCTATGCAAAATTTTAGCTCTTTAGCTACTTCTATTTGGATCCTATCGTGTTTTCAACAGACAGACGGTCAGGCAGGACGGATATGGCTAGATCGTCTTAGAATCTAAAAGGGACCCAGAATATATATACTTTTATGGGTCTTAGACGAATATTTCAATGTGTTACAAACGGAATGACAAAAGCAATATACCCCCATCCTTTTTGACGGTGGGTATAAAAAACAATTGTGAGTGAAAAATTAAAAACACTCTCTTAAAAACTTTAGAGCAAAACATATTATACACCAAAATGTAGACAATTGGACTAGCTACAACGTCAAATACAACAACATTTGTCAGAAGTCCAAAATTCGTCCCGAAACTAAAAAAATTTTGAGTGAAATATTGAAAAACACTTTTTTAAAAGTTTGCTCTACGAAAAACTCTAGAGCAAAACATATTACAAACAAAAATGTAGGGAAATAGACAAGCTACAACGTTCATTACAACAACCTTTGTCAGAAGTCCAAAATTCGGCCCTGAACTCAAAAAAAAAAAACAATATTGAGTGAAATATTGAAATATTTTAAAAACTTTGTTTTATGAAAACATATTATACACCAAAATGTAGCGAATTGGTCTAGATATAACTTTAATACAAAAACGTTTGTCAGAGGTCAAAAATTCGGCCCCAAACTTAAAATACAATTTTGAGTGAAATATTAAAGAACACTTTTTTAATAACTTTGTTCTACGAAAAAATTTAGAGCAAAAAATATTATACACCAAAATATAGCGAATTGGTCTAACTATAATGTCCAATACAAAAACGTTTGTCAGAAGTCCAAAATTCGGCACCAAACTCAAAAAACAATTGTGAGTGAAATATTGAAAAAATATTTTTAAAATGTTCGTTCTATGAAAAACTTTAGAGCAAACCATATTATACACCAAAATGTAAGGATGTACTTCCTTTGTTGGAAGTACAAAATTCGGCCCCAAGCTCAAAAAACAATTTTGAGTAAAATATTGAAAAACAATTTTTTAAAAACTTTGTTTTATGAACAACTTTAGATCAAAGCATATTATACACCAAAATGTAGGGAATTGGTGAAGCTATAACGTCGAATACAACAACCTTTGTCAGAGGTCCAAAATTCGGACATAAACTAAAAAAACAATTTTGTGTGAAATATTGAAAAACACTTTTTAAAAAATTTGTTCTACGAAAAACTTTAGAGTAAAGCATATTATACACCAAAATGTAGGGAATTGGACTAGCTACAACATAGAATACGACAACTTTTGTCAGAAGTCCAAAATACGGCACCAAATTAAAAAAAACAATTTTGAGTGCAATTTTAAAGAACAACTTTTAAAAACTTTGTTTAATAAAAAACTTTAGAGCTTACCATATTATACACCAAAATGTAGGGAGTTGGAGTAGCTACAACATCCAGTACAACAACCCTTTTCAGAAGTCCAAAATTCCGCCCAAACTAAAAAACAATTTAGAGTGAAATATTGAAAAACACTTTTTAAAAAATTTTGTTTTATGAAAAACTGTAGAGCAAAAGATATTATAAACTGAAATGTAGGGAATTGCACTAGCTACGACGTCCAGTACAACAACCTTTGTCAAAAGTCCAAAATTCGTCCTTAAACTCAAAAAACAATTTTGAGTGAAATATTGAAAAACACTTTTTAAAAACTTTGTTTTATGAAAAACTTTTGAGGAAAACATATTATACACCAAAATGTAGGGAATTGGACTAGCTACAACATCCAATACAACGACTTTTGTTAGAGGTCCAAAATTCAGCTCCAAACTCAAAAAACAATTTTGAGTGAAAAACTTGGTTTAATGAAAAACTTTAGAGCATACCATAGTATACACCAAAATGTAAGGAACTGGACTAGATACAACAGCCAGTACAACAACCTTTGTCAGAAGTCCAAAATTTTGCCCCAAACTCAAAAAACAATTTAGAGTGAAATATTGAAAAACACTTTTTAAAAATTTTGTTTTATGAAAAATTTTGGAGCAAAAGATATTATAAAACAAAATGTAGGGAATTGAACTAGCTACAACGTCCAGTACAACAACCTTTTTCAGAAGTCCAAAATTCGGCCCAAACTCAAAAAAAAAATTTTGAGTGAAATATTTAAAAACACTTTTTAAAAACTTTGTTTTAGAAAAACTTTCGAGGAAAACATATTATACACGAAAATATAGGGAATCGGAATAGCTACAACATCCGATAAAACAACCTTTGTCAAAAGTCAAAAATTCGGACCCAAACTCAGAAAACAATTTTGAGTGAAATATTGAAAAACACTTTTTTGAAAACATTGTTTTATGAACAACTTAAGAACAGAACACATTATAGACCATATTATACACCAGAATATAAGGAATTGGACTAGCTACAACGTCCAATACAACAACCGATGTCAGACGTCCAAAATTCGGCTCCAAACTAAAAAAATCATTTGGAGTAAAATATTAAAAACCATTTTTAAAATTATCGTTCTATGAAAAACTTTAGAGCAAAACATATTATACACCAATATGTAGGGAATCGGACTAGCTATAACATCCAGTACAACAACCTTTGTAGGAACTAAACTCTTTTTTCGTAAACCTTATGAGGAAGAGTCGATAATTGATTCTACCCCCCATATAAGTTCCCCTTTAGAATATGACTTTAAGGCTTATTACTGACTCAAAAATGTGTGTGTACCAGTAAAATTCTACATAAACAAGTTTAGTGCTAGCCAAAAGCTCTTTAAAGCTCATTACTTGCTTAAAACTGCGAGTACAGCGATGAAAGTCGACATAACAATTTTCGTATTAGCTAAAATATCCCACTATATTTTATGAAGATCAGTCTGTTCCTTTCAGAGAATGACTTTAACGCTCATTACTGACTCAAAATAGGGAACTGGACTAGATACAACAGCCAGTACAACAACCTTTGTCAGAGGTCCTAAAATCTGCCCCAAACTCAAAAAACAATTTAGAGTGAAATATTGAAAAACACTTTTAAAAAATGTAGGGAATTGAACTAGCTACAACGTCCAGTACAACAACCTTTTTCAGAAAAAAACTCAAAAAACCATTTTGTGTGAAATATTTAAAAACACTTTTTTAAAAACTTTGTTTTAGAAAAACTTTCGAGGAAAACATATTATACACGAAAATATAGAGAATCGGAATAACAACAACCTTTGTCAAAAAACCAAAATTCGGACCCAAACTCAGAAAACAATTTTGAGTGAAATATTGAAAATCACTTTTTTGAAAACATTATTTATAAACAACTTAAGAACAGAACACATTATACACCAAAATGTAGGGAATTGGACTGGCTACAACGTTCAATACCACAACCTTTGAGTGAAATATTGAAACAATTTTTTTTAAACTTTGTATTATGAAAAACTTTAGAGCAAAACATATTCCACACCAAAATGTAGGGAATTGTATTAGCTACAACCTTTGTCATAAGTCCAAAATTCGGCACCAAACTAAAAAACAATTTTGAGCGAAATATTGAAAAACACTTTTTTTAAAAACTTCGTATTATGAAAAACTATAGAGAAAAACACATTATACAACAAAATGTATGGAATTGGATAAGCTATAACGTACATTACAACATAATTTTTAGAGGTCCAAAATTCGGCCCCAAACTCAAAAAACAATTTTGAGTGAAATATTGTAATACATTTTTTTAAAAACTTTGTTTTATGAAAAACTTTAGAGCAAAAAACACAAAACATTATTATACACCAAAATGTAGGGAACTGGACAAGCGCCATTTCATTACAACAACATTTGTCAGAGGTCCAAAATTCGGCCCCAAACTCAAAAAACCATTTTTAAAAAAAATGTTTTATGAAAAACTTTCAAGCAAAACATATTATACACCAAAATGTAGGGAACTAGGAAAGCTACAACATCCAATACAACAAAGGCCCCAAACTAAAAAACAATTTTAAGTGAAATATTGAAAAACACTTTTTTAAAAACTTTGTTCTACGAAAAACTTTAGACCAAAACATATTACACACCAAAATACAAGGAATTGAGCTAGCTACAACGTCCAATACAACAACTTTTGTCAGATGTCCAAAATTCGGCCCCAAACTCAAAAACCAATTTAGGGTGATATATTGAAAAATATCTTTTAAAAATTTGTTTTATGAAAAACTTTAGAGCAAAACATATTATACAACCAAATGTAGGAAATTGGACTAGCTACAACGTCCAAAACAACAATCTTTCTCAAAAGTCCAAAATACGGCCCCAAATTCAAAAATCCATTTTGAGTGAAATATTGAAAAACACTTTTTTAAAAACTTTGTATTATAAAAAACTTTAGAGCCAAATATATTATACACTTAAATGTAGAGAATTCGACTTGCTATCACGTCCAATACACCAACCTTTGTCAGAAGTCCAAAATTCGGCCCAAACTAAAAAACAATTTTGGGGGAAATGTTACAGAATACTCTTTTAAATACTTTGTTTTACGTAAAACTTTAGAGCAAAACATATAATACACCAAAATGTAGGGAATTGGACTAGCTACAACGTCCAATACAACAACTTTTGCTAGAAGTCCAAATTTCGGCCCCAAACTCAAAAAACATTTTTGAGTGAAATATTGAAAGACAACTTTTTAAAAAACTTTGTTTTATGAAAAACTTTAGAGCAAAACAAATTATACACCAAAAAGTAGGGAAGTGGACTATCTACAACGTCCAATACAACAACCTTTGTCAGAAATCCAAAATTAGGCCTCAAACTCAAAAAACAATTTTGAGTGAAATATTGAAACACTTTTTTAAAAACTTTGTTGTACGAAAAACTTTAGAGCACTTTAGAGTGAAATATTGCAAAACAACCTTTAAAAAAACTTTGTTTTATGAAAAACTTTAGAGCAAAAAATTGGACTGTCTACAATGTCCAATACAACAACTTTTGCTAGAAGTCCAAAATTCGGCCCCAAACTTAAAAAACAATTTTGAGTGAAATAGTGAAAAAAAACTTTTTTAAAAAGTTTATTTTATGAAAAACTTTATGCAAAACATATTACACACGAAGATGTAAGGAATTGGACTATCTACAACGTCCAATATAACAACTTTTGTTAAGTGAAATATTGCAAAACACTTTTTTAAAAACTTTGTTTTTGAAAAACTTTAGAGCAAAACATATTATACACCTAAATGTATGGAATTGGACTATCTGCAACGTCCAATACAACAACCTTTGTCAGAAGTCCAAAATTCGGCCCCAATTTTGAGTGAAATATTAAAAAACACTTTTTTAAAAACTGTGTATTATGAAAAACTTTAGAGCAAAACACATTATACACTAGTTAAGTACATTGGACTAGCTACAACATCCAATTTAAAAATCTTCCTCATAGGTCCAAAATTCGGCCTCAAACTCAAAAAACAATTTTGATTGAACACTTTTTTAAAAACTTTGTATTATGAAAAACGTTAAAGCAAAACATGTTAAATATTATATTGAAAAACACTTTTAAAAACTTTGTTTTATGAAAAACTTTAGAGCAAAAAATATTATAACCAAAATGTAGGGAATTTGACTAGTTACGTCTAATACAACAACATTTGTCAGAAGTTCAAAATTCGGCCCAAAACTAAAAAACAATTTTGAGTGAAATGTTAAAGAACACTCTTTTAAAAAAATTTTTTACGATAAACTTTAGAGCAAAACATATTATACACCAAAATGTAGGAAATTAGACTAGCTACAACGTCAAAATTGTACCAGCTACGGAATTTTGTTAGAAATCCAAAATTCGGCCCCAAACTCAAAAAACAATTTTAGTGAAATATTAAAAAACACTTTTTTAAAAACTATGTATTATGAAAAACTTTAGAGCAAAACATATTATACAACAAAATGCAGGAAATTGAACTAGGTACAACGTTCAATACAACAACGTTTCTTAGAGGTCCAAAATTCGGCCCCAAATTCATAGAACAATTTTGAGTGTTATATTGAAAAACACTTTTTTAAAAACTTTTGAGTTCGGTCCGAACTCAAAAAACCATTTTGAGTGGAATGTTAAAGACCGCTTTTTTAAAAACTTTATTCCACGGAAAACTTTGGAGCAAAACATATTATAAACCAAAATGTATGGAATTGAACTAGCTACAACGTCCAAATTGGACCAGCTACAACGTCCAACTTTTTTTAGAAGTTCAAAATTCGGCCCTAAACTCAAAAAACAATTTAGTGAAATATTGAAAAACATTTTTTAAAAACTTTGTTTTATAAAAAACTTTAGAGAAAACAATGTTATACACCAAAATGTAGTAAATTGGACTAGCTACAACGTGAGATTTAACAACCTTTGTCAGAAGTCCAAAATTCGGCCCAAAACTCAAAAAACAATTTTAAGTGAAATATTGAAAAACACTTTTTTAAAAACATTGTTTTTGAAAAACTTTAGAGCAAAAGATATTAAGTCCAAAATTCGGCCCCAAACTCAAAAAATAATTTTGAGTGAAATATTGAAAAACACTTTTTCAAAAACTTTGTTCTACGAAAAACTTTAGAGCACTTTAGAGTGAAATATTTAGAGACAACTTTCTAAAAACCTTTATTTTATGAAAAACTTTATAGCAAAACATATTATACGCCAAAATGTAGGGAATTTGACTATCTACAACGTCCAATACATCAACCTTTGCCAGAAGTCCAAAATTCGGCCGCAAACTCAAAAAACAGTTTTGATTGAAATATTGGAAAACAAGTTTTTAAAAACTTTGTTCTACAAAAAACTTTAGAGCAAAACATATTACACACGAAGATATAGGGAATTGGACTATCTACAACATCCATTACAACAACCTTTGTCAGAAGTCCAAAATTCGGCCCCAAAATTAAAAAAAAACAATTTTGAGTGAAATATTGAAAAACACTTTTTTAAAAATATTGTTTTATGAAAAACTTTAGAGCAAAACATATTATACCCCAAAATGTATTGAATTGGTCTAGCTATAACGTCCAATACACCAACCTTTGTCAGAAGTCCAAAATTCAGCACAAAACTAAAAAACAAAAATTTAAAAATATCGTTTTATGAAAAACATTAGAGCAAAAGATATTATAAACCAAAATATAGGGAATTGAACTAGCTACAACGCCAAATACAACAATTTTTGTCAACAGTCCGAAATTCGGCCCCAAACTAAAAAAAACGTTTAGAGTGAAATGTTAAAAAAACTTTTTTAAAAACTATGTTTTACTAAAAACTTTAGAGCAAATCATATTATACACCAAAATGTAGGGAATTGGATTAGCTACAATGTCCAATTTAACGACCTTTCTCAGAAGTCCAAAATTTGGCCCCTAATTCGAAAAACAATTTTGAGTGAAACATTGAAAACTTTTTTTTCTAAAGTTTGTATTATGAAAAACTTTAAAACAAAACATATTATACATCAAAATGTAGGGAATTGGACTACCTACTACATCCAATACTGTTGTATTGGACGTGACATATTTAAAAATTATTTTATTGAAAAATATTTTTTAAAAACTTTGTTCTATGAAAAACTTTAGTGCAAACCATATTATACACAAAAATGTAGCGAATTGGACTAGCTACCTCTAATGCAACAACCTTTTGCAAGAGTCCAAAATTCGGCCCCAAACTAAATTAAAGAAATTAAAGAATACTCTTTTAAAAACATTGTTTTACGAAAAAGTTTAGAGCAAAACATATTATACACCAAAATGTAAGGAATTGGCCTAGCTGCAACGTCCAAATTGGACGTCCAAAACAACAACCTTTGTTAAAAGTCCAAAATTCGGCACCAAACTCAAAAAGCAATTTTTTTTTGTTTTTGAAAAACTTTAGACCAAAACATATTATACACCAAAATGTAGGGAATTGGACTATCTGCAACGTCCAATACAACAAACTTTGTCAGAAGTATAAGAGTAAAAAACACTTTTTTAAAAACTTTGTTCTACGAAAAACTTTAGAGCAAAACATATTACAAACGAAGATGTAAGGAATTGCACTATCTACAACATCCAATACAACAACGTTTGTCATCTAATACAACTCAAAAAACAAATTTTGAGTGAAATATTGAAAAACACTTTTTAAAAAATTTTTTTTTATGAAAAACTTTAGAGCAAAACATATTATACACTAAAATGGATTGAATTGGTCTAGCTATAACGTCCAATAAACCAGCCGTTCTCGGTTTATTCGGCCGCAAATTCAAAGAACTATTTTGAATGAAATATCAAAGAATACTTTTCTAAAAACTTTGTTCTACGAAAAGCTATAGAACATAACATATTACACACCAGTATGTAGGGAATTCGACCAGCTACAACGTTCAATAGAACAACCTTTGTCAGAAGTCCAAAATTCGGCCCCAAACTAAAAAACAATTTTGAGTGAAATGTTAAAGAACACTCTTTTAAAAACTTTGTTCTACGAAAAACTTTAGAGCTAAACATATTAAACACCAAAATGTAGGGAATTGGACTAGCTACAAAGTCCAAGTTGGACAAGCTACAACGTCCAATACAACAGCCTTTGTTAGAAGTCCAAAATTCGGCCCCAGGCTCAAAAAACAATTTTAGTGAAATATTGAAAAACACTTTTAAAAACTTTGTTTTATGAAAAACTTTAGAGCAAAACATATTATAAACCAAAATGTAGGGAATTAGACTAGACTAGACGTCAGATAGAACAACCTTTGTCAGAAGTCCAAAATTCTGCGCAAAACTCAAAAAACCATTTTGAGTGAAATATTGAAAATCACTTTTTTAAAAACATTGTTTTATGAAAATCTTTATAAATATGCGATGGGTAGTCATCTTGATGTGATGCCAATGCTTAAGTGCGATGATCTGTAGAGCATTGCTGGAGGGAATGGCCATCACAAGTTGGCTATTCCTGGTAGGGTCACCCATTCCAGAAGGGTCTACTTTGAGCGCGAAACTAAGAACTATGGGACGGTTATCAGAGGCTTACCAAGGCTATTCTCCCCTTATAGAGAGGGGATACACATGAATGTGTAAAGTCCGTCCGAATCCGCCAGCGTCTGTTCCCATATTGGGCGGGTGGTGGTCTGTGTTTGCTTCCCCTGTGGTTTCGGCAGTTTAACCTGGCAGTAGGTTAAAAATGCACCTGCCACTATGACAAAAAAACAAGTAAGAGTGCTTTATTCGGCTGTGCCGAATCTTATATACCCTTCACCATAATGTATTTTAAACATCTTTTATAAATTTTAAATTTTTTCTCGACTACATTATTATTACATCAAAAGCTAAACAAAAAGAACAACAACAACGCTAAACGAAATAAAAAAACAAAATACATAAGGCATCTAAACCAACAGACATCTAACATACATAACGAAAAACACAGAAAAACAAAAATAACAACGCAAAGACGCCAACAGCATCCAAACATATAAAAAAATACACAGCTGAATAAAACCAAATACATCTACACACACGTGTACATCTTTTTCTAATATACAGTCTTGTTGTTGCTTTTTTAACAAAGCATGAAAAAAATATGTTGAAATTTTTAGAGGTTGTGTCGGATTTTTGCTCATATCTCCGTTATTTACCGACCGATTTTGCTGATTTTAAATAGCGATCTTCTAGAAAGCATGTCTAATAGAATTATTGAAGATTCGGATCTCGCCTGGGGTCAACAGACAGACGGACATGGCTTAATCGACTCCGCTATCTATAAGGATCCAGAATATATATACTTATAGGGTCGGAAAATTATATTACAGAAATTACAAACGGAATGACAAATTTATATATACCCTTCTCACGAAGGGTATAACAAGTAAGAGTGTTATATTCGCTATGCCGAATGTTATATACCCACCATCAAATCTCGTTTGACTCGAATGAAAATTACTTATGTCGAATTTCACTATATACTCGTATTTTAAGGGGGTAGGGTCAATTATGGGTCATAAAATTTGATAGACAGAATTTGGTTAATATTAAATTTATTTGTGTGAATTTCATCGCTACACTCGTATTTTTAAGCCATTAATGAGCGTTGCAGATATTTTCTGAAGGTGACCTTACATGGAGGTAGGGTCAATCATAGACTGATCCTCATAAAACCTTTTAGATAGATTTTGAGTCGTATGAAACTTACTTATGTCAAATTTCATCTATATATTAGTATTTTTAAGCCAGTAATGAGTGTTAAAGTCATTTTCTGAAGGAGACCTTATAAGGGGATAGGGTCAATTGTGGACCGATCTCATAAAATTATTCATAGTGATTTTGGACCATAAGACATGTTGAATTTTAAAAATAGTTAAAGCTGCTTTTCGAGGCACCACTTGTATGGGGGCTATCCGAAAACGTGGACCGATATTGCCCATTATTAATACCAAACAAACCTTACCTATAAGAAATATTTAATTTAGATCGTCTTAGAACCAGAATATACATATATACTTTTGTGGGTCTGTGACCAATATTTCGATGTGTTACAAACGAAATGACAAAACCAATATAACCCCCATCTTTTTTGATGGTAAGTATAAAAAATTTAATATTGTTGTTGGTAAATTCTATTTTTGATAATTGTTATAACAACATAGTTATTAATTGTATTAATTAAGCGTGTTTCTATATATAAATTGTTAATTAACATCTGACGTTGTTACACGGATTTTGAATACAATTTTTTCTGTGTACATATTTATCCACTTACTCTATTTAAAGTTTTTCATAGAACAAATTTCTTAAAAAAGTGTTTTTCATTATTTCACTCAAAATTTTTGTTTGAGTTGAGGGCAGAATTTTGGACTTCTAAGAAAGAACACAGTTTTTCAATATTTCACTCAAAAATGTTTTTTGAGTTTGGGCCGAATTTTGCTAGTTAATCCAATTCCCAACATTTTGGTGTATAATATATTTTGCTCTAAAGTTTGTCGTACAACAAATATTTTAAAAAAGTGTTTTTCAATATTTCACTCAAAATTGTTTTTTTTTAGTTTGGGGCCGAATTTTGGACTTCTGACGAAGGTTGTTGTATTGGACGTTGTAGCTAGTTCAATTCGCTACATTTTATATAACGCTATGTCCGTCCGTCTGCCTGTCTGTGTGTCCATGTAAACCTTGTGCGCACGCTACAGGTCGCAATTTTCAAGATAATTTGATGAAATTTGGCATATTTGGTTCAAGGACGACCGCTATTGAAAATGGTGTATAATATGGTTTGCTCTAAAGTTTTTCGTAGAAAAAAGTTTTTAAAAAGTGTTCTTTAACATTTCACTCAAAATAGTTTTTTGAATTTGGGCCGAAATTTGGACGTCTGAGAAAAGCTTTTGTATTGGACGTTGTAGCCAGTCTAATTCCCTACATTTTGGTGTATAATATCTTTTGCTCTAAAGTTTTTCATAAAACAAAATTTTTAAAAGTGTTTGTTTTTTGAGCTTGGGGCCGAATTTTGGACTTCTAACAAAGGTTGTTGTATTACACGTTGTAGCTAGTCCGATTTGGGTGTATAATATATTTTGCTATTAAATTTTTCATTAAACAAAATTTTTAAAAAAGTGTTTTTCAATATATCACTAAATTTGTTTTTTGAGCTTGGGGCCGAATTTTGGACTTCTGACAAAGGTTGTTCTATTGGACTATGTAGCTAGTCCAATTTCCTACAATTTGGTGTATAACATCTTTTGCTCTAAAGTTTTTCATAAAACAAAGTTTTTAAAGGTGTTTTTCAATATTCCACTAAAATTGTTTTTTTGAGCTTGGGGCCGAATTTTGGACTTCTAACAAAAGTTGTTGTATTGGACCTTGTAGCTGGTTCAATTTTGACGTTGTAGCTAGTCTGATTTCTTACATTTTGGTGCATAATATGGTTTGCTCTAAAGTTTTTCATAGAACAAAGTTTTTAAAAAAGTGTTTTCCAATATTTCACTAAAATTGTTTTTTGAGTTTGGGGCCGAATTTTGGACTTCTAACAAAGGTTGTTGTGTTGGACGTTGAAGCTGATCTAATTTGGACGTTGTATAAAGTTTTTCATAGAAAAAAATTTTTAAAATTGTTTTTCAATATTTCACTCAAATTGTTTTTTGAGTTTGGGGCAGAATTTTGCCAGCTAGTCCAATTCTCTACATTTTGGACTTCTAAGAAAGAACAAAGTTTTTAAAAATGTTTTTTCAATATTTCACTCAAAAATGTTTTTTGAGTTTGGGACCGAATTTTGCTAGCTATTCCAATTCTCTACATTTTGGTGTATAATAAGTTCTTCGTACAACAAATTTTTTAAAAAAGTGTTTTTCAATATTTCACTCAAAATTGCTTTTATACCCTACACCACTTTAGTGGTTAGGGTATATTGGGTTTGTGCTGATGTTTGTAACATAGAAAAATATTCGTCCTATACCCACCTTAAAGTATACCAATCGGCTTAGAATCATTTTCTGAGTCGATTAAGCTATGTCCGTCCGTCCTGTCTGTCCATGTAAATTTGGCACACACGCTTCTTTTGGCCAAGAAGCCTATTGAAAATGGTTAAAATCGGTCCATTATTTCGACTTGCCCCCATACAACCGTACCTCCCAAATAGGACCTTTTGGCTTATAATTAATTTAAATGATCTATTATGTTAACAAAAGTCGACAAAACTTAGTTTTATTGAACTTTAAATGACACTACCGATTTTTGTAATGACCGGGCTTCATTTGATCCTATCCCCCATACAAACTCCCCTTCAGAAAATGACTTAAAGGTCAAAATTCACTTACAAACACTAATAACACTTTTAAATTCTACATAAATAATATTGAAGAAGACTTAACTCCTCCTACCAACATTTTTAAGGATAGGGCCATATTTTGCCCTACTCCCCTTTGAGCCCTCTTGTAAAAAAAATTATTTTTTTGCCAAAAAGTAAAAATACACTGAAATAAAGTTAAAAAAACAAACCAAATGCTTTATTTTTTTAAATAATCCCCATTTTTAACATACATACTGACAGGTGTATAGTCGGCTACGCCCGACTATACATTCATACTTGTTTTAGTTTGGGGCTGAATTTTGGACTTCTGAGAAAGGTTTTTGTATTGGCTGTTTTAGCTAGTCCAATTCCCTACATTTTGGTGTATAATATGTTTTGCTTAAAGTTTTTCGTAGAACAAAGTTTCACTCAAAATTGTTTTTTTTAGTTTGGGGCCAAATTTTAGACCTCTGACAAAGGTTGTTGTATTGGACGTTGTAGCTGGTCTAATTCCCTACATTTTGGTGTATAATAGGTTTGTTTTAAAGTTTTTCGTAGAACAAAGTTTTTAAAAAAAGCTTTTAAATTTTTCACTCAAAATGGTTTTTCAGTTTAATGCCAAATTTTTGACCTCTGAGAAAAGCTTTTGTATATGTTGTATCTAGCCTTATTCCCTACATTTTGTTGTATAATATATTTTGCTCTAAAGTTTTTCCTAGAACAAAGTTTTTAAAAGAGTGTTCTTTAACATTTCACTCAAATTTTTTTTTATTTAGTTTGGGGCCGAATTTTGGACTTCTGACAAAAGTTGTTGTATTACACGTTGTAGCTAGTTCGATTCCCTACATTTTGGTGTATAATATCGTTTGCTCTAAAATTTTTCATAAAACAGAGCTTTTAAAAAATATTTCCAAATATTTCACTCAAAATGGTTTTTTGAGCTTGGGGCCAAAATGTGGACTTCTGACAAAGGTTGTTGTATTGGACGTTGTAGCTAGTCCAATTCCATACATTTTGGTGTATAATATGTTTTGCTCGAAAGTTTTTCATAAAACAAAGTTTTTAAAAAAGAGCTTTTCAATTCTTCACTCAAAATGGTTTTTTGAGTTTGGGCCAAATTTTGGACTTCTAACAAAGGTTATTGTACTGGACATTATACCTAGTTCAATTCCATACATGTTGACGTATAATATGTTTTTCTCTAAGTTTTTTTCAAAGTTTTTAAAAAGTGTTTTTCAATATTTCACTAAAAATGGTTTCCTGAGTTTGGGGCCGAATATTGGACTTCTGAAATGGTTGTTGTATTGAGCGTTATAGCGAGTCCAATTTCCTATATTTTGGTGTATAACATCTTTTGCTCTAAAGTTTTTCATTAAACAAAATTTTTAAAAAAGTGTTTTTCAATATTTCACTAAAATTTTTGTTTGAGCTTTGGGCCGAATTTTGGACTTTTAATAAAGGTTGTTGTATTGGACGTTGTAGCTGGTTCAATTTGGCGTAGTAGCTAGTCTAATTCCCTACATTTTGGTGTATAATATGGTTTGCTCTAAAGTTTTTCATAGAACAAAATTTTAAAAAAAGTGCTTTTCAATATTTCACTAACATTATTTTTTAAGTTCGGGGCCGAATTTTGGACTTCTAACAAATGTTGTTGTAATGGACGTTGTAGCTGGTCTAATTTAGACGTTGTAGCTAGTCCAATTCCCTACATTTTGGTGTATAATATGTTTTGTTATAAAGTTTTTCGTAGAACAAAGTTTTTAAAGAAGGTTCTTTAACATTTCTCTCCAAATTGTTTTTTTAGTTTGGGGCTGAATTTTCGACTTCTGGAACAGGTTGTTGTACTGGACGTTGTAGCTTGTCTAATCCTCTAAAATTTAATGTATTATATGTTTTGCTCTAAAGTTTTTCATAGAACAAATTTTTTAAAAATATGTGCTGTTTCTAGATACCGAGCGAGTAGTTTGAGTACAAATTTTACTTGTATTTTGTTATTGTAACAAAAACAAAATACAAGTAAAATTTTAACTCAAACTACTCATACGTTATCTAGAAACAACATAATAGTTTTTCCATATTTCACTCAAAATTGTTTTTTGATTTTGGGGCCGAATTTTTGGACATCTGATAAACGTTGTTGTACTGAACATTGTAGCGAGTCTAATTCCCTATATTTTGGTGTATAATATCATTTGCTCCAAAGTTTTTCATAAAAAAAGGTTTTTAAAAAAGTGTTTTTCAATATTTCACTCAAAATGTTTTTTTTTTTAGATTGGAGCCGAATTTTGGACTTCTGACAAAGATAGTTGTATTGGACGTTGTAGCTAGTCTAATTCCCTGCATTTCGGTGTAGGGAATTAAACAAAATTTTTAAAAAAGTGTTTTTCAATATTTCACTCAAATGGTTTTTTGAGTTTATGGCCGAAGTTTGGACTTCTAACAAAGAATGTTGTATTGGACGATGTAGCTAGTCTAATTCTCTACATTTTGGTGTACAATATGGTTTGCTCTAAAGTTTTTCATAGATTTTGGTGTATAATATGTTTTGGTATAAAGTTTTTCGTGGAACAAAGTTTTAAATAGAGTGTTGTTTAACATTTCACTCAAAATTGTTTTTAGTTTAAGGCCGAATTTTAGACTTCTGACAAATGTTGTTCTATTCGACGTTGTAGCTAGTCCAATTGCCTACATTTTGATGTGTAATATCTTCTGCTCTAAAGTTTTTCATTAAACAAAGTTTTTTAAAAAGTGTTTTTCAATATTTCACTAAAATTGTTTTTTGAGTTTGGGGCCGAATTTTGAACTTCTAACAAAGGTTGTTGTATTGGACGTTGTAGCTAGTCCAATTCCCTACAATTTGGCGTATAATATGGTTTGCTCTAAAGTTTTTCACAGAAAAATTTTTTAAAAAGTGTTTTTCATTATTTCAATCAAAAGTGTTTTTGAGTTTGGGGCCGAATTTTGGACTTCTAACAACGATTTTTGTATTATACGTTGTAGCTAGTCCAATTCCTTATATTTTGGTGTGTTATATGTTTTGCTCTAAAATTTTTCATAGAACGAACATTTTAAAAATGTTTTTTAAAATTTCACTCAAAATTGTTTTTTGAGTTTGGGGCGAATTTTGGACTTCTAACAAAGGTTGTTGTATTGGACGTTGTAGCTAGTCCAATGTTTTTTGAGTTTGGGGCCGAATTTTGGACTTCTAACAAAGGCGCAATGACGCCAACAGCATCCAAACCAAGGGTGCCCAAGCCCTATGCGCTTGGTACTCTTTTGTTTTTGTAAATGCGCTTAGCTATAGATCAGCCAAGCGCAGAAAGAGAAACTGTTATTGTAGTGGTGAGAAATTACTAAAAAAAACACTTAGAAAAAATATTTCCTAATTACGCTTATTATGATCAAGTTTTATAACAAGTAAAATTGTAAATTTTACAGATAAAACATATCCAAAGAAGAGAAAAATGTTTATTTCTTCAGAAAGATTAGATTTTTTAATATATAATGTTTAAAAAAAGTATTAAAAATACCGTTTTTATGTATTTTTACTATTATGCATTCCTGAAAAGTTTTTGGAGTGTATGAGTTTTATGCAATTTACTCTCTTGTTTGAAAAATGATGTTGTTTTTACACATTTTGTTTGCAATTTCTGAAACAAAGCGACATCAACCTACTTCGTTGAATGCTGACAAGCCCCCCCATCTTTTTTGATGGTGGGTATAAAAATAACAACGCAATGACGCCAACAGCATCCAAACCAAGTGTGCCCAAGCCCTATGCGCTTTGTACTCTTTTGTTTTTGTAAATGCGCTTAGCTATAGACAGTGTGTTTTCTATACACTTATATGCGCTTAACAATAGCAATATGTTGTTGCTGTTCTTAACAGTATACAAGCAAGAGTAAAACAACAACACTTTCGTATTCATTGCTGGTAAACATTGACGAGACGTAGATTTTGTTTTTGTGTTAAATTTCAAACTTACTTATTCGCATAAAAATTATTCGCATAAAAATTATTGTACAATAACTCACAATCTACTCTCATATAATTGAAAACGTTCTAAATACTTTTTTCTATTCATAAAAAAATATATTTGCAAAACAAAAGGGAAAATTATTTTATTTTAACAAAAAATGCAAATCATATTTTTTTGCTATATATTTTTTTGTATGTTTGGATTCCAAACATACAAAAAATACACAGCTGAAAATACATCTACACACACACGTGTACATCTTTTTCTATATACAATGTTGTTGCTGCTTTTATAACAATTTTTTGATGAAATTTTCAGAGCTTGTAACGGATTTTTGCTCATATCTCCGTTATTTACCGACCGATTTTACTGATTTTAAATAGCGATCTTCTCGAAAGCATGTCTAATAGAATTATTGAAAATTCGGATCTCGCCGATATCTGGGGTCCTCTAAAAACTGATTTCAACAGACAGACAGACAGACAGACATACGGACATGGGTTAATCGACTCCGCTATCTATAAGGATCCAGAATATATATACTTTATAGGGTCGGAAAATTATAGTATAGAAATTACAAACGGAATGACAAACTTATATATACCCTTCTCACGAAGGTGAAGGGTATAAAAACAATTTTAAGTGAAATATTGAAAAACACTTTTCTGAAAACTTTGTATTATGAAAAACTTTAAAGCAAAACTTATAATACATCCAAATGTGGGGAATTGGACTAGCTACAACGGCCAATACAATAACCTTTGTTAGATGTCCGAAATTCGGCCCCAAACTCAAAAAACAATTTTGAATGAAATATTGAAAAACACTTTTTTAAAAAGTTTGTTTGATGAAAAACTTTAGAACAGAACATACTATACACCAAAATGTAGGGAATTGGATTATCTACGACGTCCAATACAACAACCTTTCGCAGAAGTCCAAAAGTCGGCACCAAACTCAAAAAAAATTTTGAGTGAAATATTGAAAAACACTTTTTTAAAAACTTTGTTTTACGAAAAACTTTAGAGCTAAACATATTACACACGAAGATGTAGGGAATTGGACTAGCTACAACGTCCAATTCAACAACCTTTGTCAGAAGTCCAAAATTCGGCCCCAAACTCAAAAAACAAATTTTTAGTGAAATATTAAAAAACACTTTTTAAAAAATTTGTTTTATAAAAAACTTTGGAGCAAAACATATTAAACACCAAAATGTGAGAAATTGGACTGGCTACAACGTCCAATTTAACAACCTTCCTCAGAAGTCCAAAATTCGAGCCCAAACTCAAAAAACAATTTTGAACGAAATATTGAAAAACACTTTTTTAAAAACTTTGTATTATGAATAACTTTAAAGCAAAACTTATTATATATCCAAAGGTGGGGAATTGAACTACCTACACGTCAAATACAACAGCCCTTTTTAGAGGTACAAAATTCGGGCCCAAACTCAGAACACTTTTGAGTGAAATATTGAAAAACAATTTTTTAAAAGCTTTGTATTATGAAAAACTTTATAGCAAAACATATTATACACCAAAATATAGTGAATTGGACTAGCTACAACGTCCAATAGAACAACCTTTGTCAGAAGTCCAAAATGCGGCCCCAAACTGAAAAACAATTTTGAGGAAAATGTTAAAGAACACTCTTTTAAAAACTTTGTTCTACGAAAAACTTTAGAGAAAAACATATTATACACCAAAATGTAGGGAATTGGACTAGGTACAACGTCCAATAGAACAACATTTGTCAGAAGTCCAAAATGCGGCCCCAAACTAAAAAACAATTTTAAGGAAAATGTTAAAGAACACTCTTTTCAAAACTTTGTTCTACCAAAAACCTTAGATCAAAACATATTATACACCAAAATGAGGGAATTGGACTAGCTACTACGTCCAAATTGGACTAGCTACAACGTCCAATAAAACAACCTTTGTCAGAAGTTCAAAATTCGGCCCCAAACTAAAAAACAATTTTGAGTGAAAACTTTAGAACAAAACATATTACACACGAAGATGTAGAAAATTAGACTAGCTACAACGTCCAATACAACAACCTTTGTCAGAGGTCCAAAATGCGGCCCCAAACTAAAAAACAATTTTGAGGAAAATGTTAAATAACACTCTTTTAAAAACTTTGTTCTACGAAAAACTTTGGAGCAAAATATATTATACACAAAAATGTAGGAAATGGGACTAGCTACAGCGCCCAATTCAACGACCTTCCTCAGAGGTCCAAAATTCGACCTCAAACTCAAAAAACAATTTCGAGTAAAATATTGAAAAACACTTTTTAAAAAATTTGTTTTATGAAAAACTTTGGAGCAAAACATGTTATATACCGAAATGTGAGAAATTGTACTTGCTACAACGTCCAATTTAACAACCTTCCTCATAGGTCCAAAATTCGACCCCAAACTCAGAAAACAATTTTGAACGATATATTGAAAAACACTTTTTTAAAAATTTTGTATTATAAAAAACTTTAAAGCAAAACTTATTATATATCCAAATGTGGGGAATTGGACTAGCTACGACGTCTAATACAATAACCTTTATTAGATGTCCAAAAATCGGCCCTAAACTCAAAAAACATTGAAAAACACTTTTAAAAACTTTGTTTTATGAAAAACTTTAAAGCAAAGTATATTATATACCAAAATGTAGGGAATGGAACTACCTGCACGTCAAATACAACAACCTTTATTAGAGGTACAAAATTCGGGACCAAACTCAAAACCCTTATAAATGAAATATTGAAAAACACTTTTTTTTTAAAGCTTTGTATTATGAAAAACTTTATAGCAAAACATATTATACACCAAAATGTAGGGAATTGGACTAGCTACAACGTCCAATACAACAACCTTTGTCAGAGGTCCAAAATTCGGCCCCAAGCTCAAAAAACAATTTTGAGTGAATTATTGAAAAAAAAAACTTTTTTAAAAACTTTGTATTATGAAAACCTTTAGAGCAGAACATATTATACACCAAAATGTATTGAATACTATGTTGTTTCTAGATAACGTGTGAGTAGTTTGAGTTAAAATTTTACTTGTATTTTGTTTTTGTTACAATAACAAAATACAAGTAAAATTTTAACTCAAACTACTCGCTCGGTATCTAGAAACAGCACATAAGTCTAGCTATAACGTCCAACCTTTGTCAGAAGTCCAAAATTCGGCAGCAAATTCAAAAAAACATTTTGAGTGAAATGTTAAAGAACACTTTTTAAAAACTTTAGAAAATTACATATTACACACTTAAATGTAGGGAATTGGACTACAACGTCCAATAGAACAACCTAATTCAGAAGTCTAAAATGCGGCCCCAAACTAAAAAACAATGTTGAGTAAAATGTTAAAGAACACTCTTTTAAAAACTTTGTTTTACGAAAAACTTTAGAGAAAATCATATTATGCACCAAAATGTAGGGAATTGGACTAGATACTAAGTCCAAATTGGACTAGCTACATCGTCCAATACAACAACCTTTGTTAGAAGTCCAAAATTCGGCCCCAAACTCCAAAAACAATTTTAGTGAAATATTGAGAAACACCTTTAAAAACTTTGTTTTATGTAAAACTTTAGAACAAAAGATATTATACAACAAAATTTAGGAAGTTGCAACATCCAATAGAACAACCTTATTCAGAAGTCTAAAATGCGGCCCCAAACTAAAAAACAATATTGATTAAAATGTTAAAGAACACTCCTTTAAAAATTTTGTTCTACGAAAAACTTTAGAGCAAAACATATTACACACCAAAATGCAGGGAATTGGACTAGATACAACTACCAATACAACAGCCTTTGTCAGAAGTCCAAAATTCGGCTCCAAACTTAAAAAAACAATTATGAGTGAAATATTGAAAACCGTTTTTTAAAAACTTTGTTTTATGAAAAACTTAAGAGCAGAACATTTTATACACAAAAATGTACTGAATTAGTCCAGCTATAACGTCCAATACATCAACCTTTGTCAGAAGTCCAAAATTCGGCCTCAAACTCAAAAAACCACCTACAACGTGGAATACAACAACCTTTGTTTGAAGTCCAAAACTCGGCCCCAAACTAAAAAACAATTTTGAGTGGAATGTTAACGAACACTCTGTTAAAAATTTTATTCCACGAAAAACTTTAGAGCAAAACATATAATACACCAAAATGTAAGGAATTGAACTAGCTACAACTTCCAAATTGGACCAGCTACAACGTTCAATACAACAACCTTTTTTAGAAGTTCAAAATTCGGCCCCAAACTCAAAAAACAATTTTAATGTTTGTTTTAAAAACTTTGTTCTATGAAAAACTTTAGATCAAATCATATTATACACCAAAATGTAAGGAATTGGACTAGCTACGTCTAATACAACAACCTTTGTCAAGAGTCCAAAATTCGGCCCAAACTAAAAAACAAATTTTGAGTGAAATGTTAAAGAATACTCTTTTAAAAACTTTGTTTTATGAAAGACTTTAGAGCAAAACATATTATACACCAAAATGTAGGGAATTTGACTAGCAACAACGTCCAAATTACCAGCTACAACGTGCAATACAACAACCTTTAGTAGAAGTCCAAAATTCGGCCCCAAACTCAAAAAACAATTTTAGTGAAATATTGAAAAACACTTTTTTAAAAACTTTGTTCTATGAAAAACTTTAGAGGAAACAATTTTATACACCAAAATGTAGAAAATTGGACTAGCAACAACGTGCGATTTAACAACCTTTGTCAGAAGCCCGAAATTCGGCCCCAAACTCAAAAAATCATTTTAAGTGAAATATTGAAAAACACTTTTTTAAAAGCTTTGCTCTTGAAAAACTTTAGAGCAAAACATATTATACACCAAAATGCAGGGAATTGGACTACTTACTACGTCCAATACAACAATCTTTGTCAGAAGTCCAAAATTCGGCCCCTAACTCAAAAAACAAATTTGAATGAAATATTGAAAGACACTTTTTAAAAAAACTTTATTTTATGAAAAACTTTAAAGAAAAACATATTATATGCCAAAATGTATGAAATTGGACTATCTACAACGACCAATACAACAACCTTTGTCAGAAGTTCAAAATTCGGCACCAAACTCAAAAAACCATTTTGAGTAAAATATTGAAAAACTTTGTCCTACGAAAAACTTTAGAGCAAAACATATTATACACGAAGATGTAGGAAATCAAACTATCTACAACATACAATACAACAACAACAACAATACAACAACCTTTGTCAGAAGTCCAAGTTTCGGCCCATAATTAAAAAAACAGGTTTGAGTGAAATATTGAAAAACACTTTTTTAAAAATATTATTTTATGAATAACTTTAGAGCAAAACATATTATACACCAAAATGTAGGGAATTGGGATAGCTACAATGTCCAAATAAGACCAGCTACAACGTCCAAAATTTGACCCCAAACCCAAAAAAAAATTTTGAGTGAAATATTGAAAAATACTTTTTTAAAAACCTTGTTTTACGAAACACTTTAGAGCAAAACATATTATACACGAAGGTATAGGGAATTGAACTAGCTACAACGTCCAATACAACAACCTTTGTCAGAAGTACAAAAATCGGCCCCAAACTCAAAAAATAATTTTGAGTGAAATATTGAAAAACACTTTTTTAAAAACTTAAGATCAAAACATGTTATACACGAAGATGTTGGGAATTGGACTATATATAATATCCAATACAACAACCTTTGCCAGAAGTCCAAAATTCGGCCCAAAATTAAAAAAAAACAAATTCGAATGAAATATTGAAAAACACTTTTTTAAAAATATTGTTTTATGAAAAACTTTAGAGCAAAACATATTATACACCAAAATAAAGAGAATTGGAATAGCTTCAATGTCCAAATAGGAGTAGCTACAACGTCCAATACAACAACCATTGTTAGAAGTCAAAATTCGGCCCCAAACCCAAAAAACATTGAAAAACACTTTTAAAAACTTTGTTTTATGAAAAACTTTAGAGCAAACCACATAATACACCAAAATGTATGAAATTTGACTAGCTACAACGTCCAATACAACAACATTTCTCAGAAGTCCAAAATTCGACCCCAAATTCAAAAAACAATTTTGAGTGAAATAGTGAAAAAAAACTTTTTTAAAAACTTTGTCATGCGAAAATCTTTAGAGCAAAACATATTACACACGAAGATGTAGGGAATTGGACTGTCTACAACATCCAATAAAACAACCTTTGTCAGATGTCTAAATTTCGGCCCAAAATTAAAAAAACAGGTTCGAGTGAAATATTGAAAAATACTTTTTTAAAAATATTATTTTATGAATAACTTTAGAGCAAAACATATTATACACCAAAATGTAGGAAATCGGAATAGCTACAATGTCCAAATAGGACCAGCTACAACGTCCAATACAACAACCATTGTTAGAAGTCCAAAATTCGGCCCAAACCCAAAAAACAATTTTGAGTGAAATATTGAAAAACACTTTTTTAAAAACTCTGTATTATGAAAAACCTTAGAGCAAAACATATTAAATGTAAGGAATTGGACTTGTATCACGTCCAATACACCAACTTTTGTCAGAAGTCAAAAATTCGGCCCTAACTCAAAAAACCATTTTGAGTGAAATGTTAAAGACCACATTTTTAAAAACTTTATTCCACGAAAAACTTTAGAGCAAAACATATAATACACCAAAATGTAAGGAATTGAACTAACTACAACTTCCAAATTGCACCAACTACAACGTTCAATACAACAACCTTTTTTAGAAGTTCAAAAAACTTTGTTCTATGAAAAACTTTAGAGCAAACCATATTATACACCAAAATGTAGAGAATTGGACAAGCTAAGTCTAATACAACTACCTTTGTCAAGAGTCCAAAATTCGGCCCAAACTATAAAACAAATTTTGAGTGAAATGTTAAAGAATATTCTTTTAAAAACTTTGTTTTATGAAAGACTTTAGAGCAAAACATATTATACATGAAAATGTAGGGAATTTGACTAGCTACAACGTCCAATACAACAACCTTTGGTAGAAGTCCAAAATTCGGCCCCAAACTCAAAAAAACAATTTTAGTGAAATATTGAAAAACACTTTTTTAAAATCTTTGTTCTATGAAAAACTTTAAAGCAAAACATATTACACACGAAGATGTAGGGAATTGGACTGTCTTCAACATCCAATACAACAACCTTTGTCAGACGTCCAAATTTCGGCCCAAAATTAAAAAACAGGTTCGAGTGAAATATCGAATAATACTTTTTTTAAAAATTTTATTTTATGAATAACTCTACAGAAAAACATATTATACACCAAAATGTAGAGATTCGTAATAGCTACAATGTCCAAATAGAACCAGCTACAACGTCCAATACAACAACCATTGTTAGAAGTCCAAAATTCGGCCCCAAACCCAAAAAACAATTTTGAGTGAAATATTGAAAAGCACTTTTTTAAAAACTTTGTTCTATGAAAAACTTAAGAGCAAAACATATTATACACGAAGGTATAGGGAATTAAACTAGCTACAACGTCCAATACAACAACCTTTGTCAGAAATATTATACAAGAAGATGTAGGAAACTGCACTATCTACAACAGCCGATACAACAACCTTTCTTAGAAGTCCAAAATTCGGCCCCAAAATTAAAAAAACAATTTTGAGTGAAATATTGAAAAACACTTTTTTAAAAATATTGTTTTATGAAAAACTTTAGAGCAAAACATATTATACACCAAAATATATTAAATTGGTCTAGCTATAACGTCCAATAGAACAACCTTTGTCAGAAGTCCAAAATTTGGCCCCAAACTAAAAAACAATTTTAAGTGAAATGTTAAAGAATACTCTTTTAAAAACTTTGTGCTACGAAAAACTTTAGAGCAAAACATATTATATGTATATTACACCAAAAGCAAAACAAAATGAACAACAACAACTCTAAACGAAATAAAAAACAAAATTCAGAAAACACAGAAAAACAAAATAAACAATGCAATAAAACCAACCTACATCCAAATATACGAACAGAATTCACAAAAACAATACAAAAACAAAATACACAATGTCGTCAATGAGTTGTGTATTTTGTTTTTGTTTCAGTTCGTATATTTGGATATATGTTGGTTTTGTTGCGTTGTTTATTTTGTTTTTGTTTTTCTGTGTTTTTCGTTATGTGTGTTTAGATGTCTGTTTAGATGTCTTGTGCATTTTGTTTTTTATTTCGCTTAGCGTTGTTGATCATTTTGTTTTGCTTTTGGTGTAGTATTAATGTAGACGTGAAAAAAATTTAAAATTTATAAAACTAATACATACCCAGCAAAAACTGGGTAATGCCTTTCAATTGTAATTACTTACATAACAACATACCTTTCAATGACTACTAGATATCGTCTGGATTACACAGAAGTAGTTCAATAAGGTCTTACTAATAATGTATTATATAAATACTTACTAATTCATTAGTCATCTTGCTAGTAAAGATAACGAAGCTGTATACGTTTTTTCATGCGATTTACTATGACAACATTTTCTAATTACTTGTAATTGTTTGTGGTAAGTACTTGCCTCCAATGACATCACCGTGTTAAAATAATGCTATTGTGTAAGTAAATTTAAGCATTTTAACCCCTTACATAGCAATGAAAGTTTTTACTGGGATATGTTTAAAATACACTATGGTGAAGGGTATATAAGATTCGGCACAGCTGAATATAGCACTCTTACTTGTTCTAATATACAGTGTTGTTGTTGCTTATTTAACAAAGCATGAAAAAATATGAAATTTTCAGATTTTATTTACCGACCGATTTTGCTGATTGTAAATAGCGGACTTCTCGAAAGTATGTCTAGCAGAATTATTGAGGATTCGGATTTCGCCGATATCTGGGGTCCTCTAAAACTGATTTCAACAGACAGACAGACGGACATATCTTAATCAACTCCGCTACCTATAAGTATATAGAATATATATACTTTATGGGGTCGGAAAAATATATTAAAGAAATTACAAACGGAATGACAAACTTATATATACCCTTCTCACGAAGGTGAAGGGTATAAATACGACATTTTTTGATGAAATTTTCAGAGGTTGTCTCGGTTTTTTGCTCATATCTCCGTTATTTACAGACCGATTTTGCTGATTTTAAATATCGATTTTCTCGAAAACATGTCTAACAGAATTATTGAAGATGCGGTTCTCGCCGATATCTGGGGTCCTCTAAAAACTGATTTCAACATACAGACAGACAGACGGAAATGGCTTAATCGACTCCCCTATCTTTAAGGATCCAGAACATATATACCTTATAGGGTCGGAAAATTATATTATAGAAATTACAAACGGAATGACAAACTTATATATACCCATCTCACGAAGGTGAAGGGTATAAAAACAATTTTAGTGAAATATTGAAAAACACTTTTTTAAAAGCTTTGTTCTATGAAAAACTTTAGATACCTTATAGGGTCGGAAAATTATATTATAGAAATTACAAACGGAAATGGTTTATTCGACTCCCCTATCTTTAAGGATCCAGAACATATATACCTTATAGGGTCGGAAAATTATATTATAGAAATTACAAACGGAATGACAAACTTATATATACCCATCTCACGAAGGTGAAGGGTATAAAAACAATTTTAGTGAAATATTGAAAAACACTTTTTTAAAAACCTTGTTCTATGAAAAACTTTAGAGCAAACCATATCACCAAAATGTAGGGAATTGAACTAGCTACGTCCAATACAATTGCCTTTGTCAGAAGTCCAAAATTCGGCCCCAAACTCAAAAAAGAATTTTAGTGAAATATTGAAAAACACTTTTGAAAACTTTGTTTTATGAAAAACTTAAAGAAAACCATATTATACACCAAAATGTAGGGAATTGGACTAGCTACGTCTAAAACAACAACCTTTGTCAGAAGTCCAAAATTCGGCCCCATACTAAAAACAAATTTTAAGTGAAATATTGAAAAAAACTTTTTTAAAAACCTTGTTCTACGAAAAACTTTAGACCAAAACATGTTACACACCAAAATGCAAGGAATTGAGCTAGCTACAACGTCCAATACCACAACCTTTGTCAGATGTCCAAAATTCGGCCCCAAACTCAAAAACCAATTTTGGGTGAAATATTGAAAAATATTTTCTAAAAACTTGTTTTATGAAAAACTTTAGAGCAAAACATATTTTACAGCAAAATGTAGGAAATTGTACTAGCTACAACGTCCAAAATAACAATCTTTCTCAGAAGTCCAAAATTCGGCCCCAAATTCAAAAAACAATTTTGAGTGAAATATTGAAAAACACTTTTTTAAAAACTTTGTATTACAAAAAAACTTTAGAGCCAAACATATTATACACTTAAATGTAGAGAATTGGACTTGCTATCACGTCCAATACACCAACCTTTTTCAGAAGTCCAAAATTCGGCCCAAACTAAAAAACAATTTTGGGTGAAATGTTACAGAATACTCTTTTAAATACTTTGTTTTACGTAAAACTTTAGAGCAAAACATATAATACACCAAAATGTAGGGAATTGGACTAGCTACAACGTCAAATTGGACCAGCTACAACGTCCAATACAACAACTTTTGCTAGAAGTCCAAAATTCGATCCCAAACTCAAAAAACAATTTTGAGTGAAATATTGAAAAACACTTTTTTAAAAAATTTTTTTCTATGAAAAACTTTAAAGCAAAACATATTAAACACCAAAATGTAGGGAATTGGACTATGTGCAACGTCCAATACAACAACCTTTGTCAGAAGTCCAAAATTCGGCCCCAAACTAAAAAACCAATTTTGACTGAAATATTGAAAGACAACTTTTTAAAAAACTTTGTTTTATGAAAAACTTTAGAGCAAAACAGATTATACGCCAAAAAGTAGGGAAGTGGACTATCTACAACGTCCAATACAACAACCTTTGTCAGAAGTCCAAAATTCGGCCCCAAACTCAAAAAACAATTTTGAGAGAAATATTGAAAGACAACTTTTTAAAAAACTTTGTTTTTCGGCCCCAAACTCAAAAAACAATTTTGAGTGAAATATTGAAAGACACCTTTTTAAAAAGCTTTGTTTTATGAAAAACTTTAGAGCAAAACATATTATACACCAAAATGTAGGGAATTGGACAATACAACAACCTTTGTCAGAAGTCCAAAATTCGGAACCAAACTCAAAAAACAATTTTGAGTGAAATATTGAAACACTTTTTTAAAAACTTTGTTCTAAAAAAACTTTAGAGCACTTTAGAGTGAAATATTGAAAAACAACCTTTTAAAAAACTTTGTTTTATGAAAAACTTTAGAGCAAAACATATTATACGCCAAAATGTAGGGAATTGGACTATCTACAATGTCCAATATAACAACCTTTGTCAGAAGTCCAAAATTTGGCCCCAAACCAAAAAAACAATTTTGAGTGAAATAGTAAAAAAACTTTTTTAAAAAGTTTATTTTATGAAAAACTTTATGCAAAACATATTACACACGAAGATGTAAGGAATTGGACTATCTACAACGTCCAATACAACAACCTTTGTTAAGTGAAATATTGAAAAACACTTTTTTAAAAACTTTAGAGCAAAACATATTATACACCTAACAAAGTTTTTTCAAAAAAGTGCCTTTCAATATTTCATTCAATAGAGCTTTTTGAGTTTGGGGCCGAATTTTGGACTTCTGACAAGGTTGTTGTACTGGACGTTGTAGCTAGTCCTATTCCCTACATTTTAGTGTATAATATCTTTTACTCTAATGTTTTTCGTAAAACAAATTTTTTAAAAAAGAGTTTTTCAATATTTCACTCTAAATTGTTTTTTGAGTTTGGGGCCGAATTTTGGACTTTGGACAAAGGTTTTTGTACTGGATTTTGTAACTAGTCCATTTCCCTATATGCTGATGTATAATATCTTTTGCTCTAAAGTTTTTCATAAAACAAAGTTTTTAAAAAAGTGTTTTTCAATACAACAAAGTTCTTTAAAAGTGTTTTTCAATATTTCACTAAAAGTTGTTTTTTTGTTTGGGGCCGAATTTTGGAATTCTGACAAATGTTGTTGTATTGGACGTTGTAGCTAGTCCAATTCTCTACATTTTGGTATGTAATATGTTTTGCTCTAAAATTTTTTAAAGAAAATGTGTTTCCATATTTCACTCAAAATTGTTTTTAGTTTGGGGCCGAATTTTGGACTTCTGACAAAGGTTGTTGTCCTGGGCGTTGTAGATAGTTCAATTCCCTACATTTTGTTGTATAATATGTTTTGCTCAAAAGTTTTTCATAAAACAAAGTTTTTAAAAAGTGTTTTTCGAAAAATCGACTTTTACTTTTGATGTAATATCATTCACTCTAAAGTTTTTTTATAAAACAAAGTTTTTAAAAAAGTGTTTTTCAATATTTCACTCAGAATGGTGTTTTTAATTTGGGGCCGAAATTTGGACTTCTGTCAAGCGCTGTTGTATTGGGCGTTGTAGCTTCTCCAATTCCCTACATTTCTATGTATAATATTTTTTGCTCTAAAGTTTTTCATAATAACAAAGTATTAAAAAAGTTTGTTTCAATATTTCAATCAAAAACTATTTTTTGAGTTTAGGGCTGAATTTTGGACTTCTGACAAAGGTTGTTGTCCTGGGCGTTGTAGATAGTTTAATTTACTACATTTTGGTATATAATATGTTTTGCTCAAAAGTTTTTTATAAAACAAAGTTTTTAAAAAAGTTTGTTTCAATATTTCACTCAAAATTTGGGGCCAAATTTTGGACTTCTGCCAAAGGTTGTTGTATGGGGCGTTTTAGCTTGTCAAATTCCGTACATTTCGGTGTGTAATATGATTTGCTCAAAAGTTTTTCATAAAACAAAGTTTTTAAAAAGTATTATTTAATATTTCACTCAATATTGTTTTTTTTTTTTTAATTTGGGGCAGAATTTTGGACTTTGGACAAAGGTTGTTGTACTGGATGTGTAAAGAGTCCAAATCCCTACATTTTGGTGTATAATATCTTTTGATCTAAAGTTTTTAATAAAACAATGTTTTTAAAAAAGTGTTTTAAATATTTCCCTCGAAAACGGTTTTTTGGAGTTTGGGGCGAATTTTAGACTTCTGACAAAGGTTGTTGTATTGGACGTCATAGCTTGTTTAATTCTCCACATTTTGGTGTATAATATGGTTTGGTCTAAAGTTTTTTAAAAAAAAGTGTTTTTCCATATTTCACTGAAAATTGTTTTTTTTAGTTTGGGGCCGAATTTTGGACTTCTGACAAAGGTTGTTGTTTTGGACGTTGTAGCTACATTTTGGTGTATACACATGTTTTGGTCTAAAGTTTTTCGTGGAACAAAGTGTTTAAAGTGTTTTTCAATATTTCACTAAAATTGTTTTTATACCCTTCACCTTCGTGAGATGGGTATATATAAGTTTGTCATTCCGTTTGTAATTTCTATAATATAATTTTCCGATCCTATAAGGTATATATATTCTGGATACTTAAAGATAGCGGAGTCGATTAAGCCATTTCCGTCTGTCTGTCTGTTTGTCTGTCTATATGTTTAAATCAGTTTTTAGAGGACCCCAGATATCGGCGAGAACCGAATCTTCAATAATTCTGTTAGACATGTTTCCGAGAAGATCGATATTTAAAACCGAATTTTGGATTTCTAACAAAATTCCGTAGCTGGTCCAATTTTGACGTTGTAGCTAGTCTAATTTCCTACATTTTGGTGTATAATATGTTTTGCTCTAATGTTTATCGTAAAACAAAGTTTTTAAAAGAGTGTTCTTTAACATTTCACTCAAAATTGTTTTCTAGTTTTGGGCCGAACTTTGGACTTCTGACAAATGTTGTTGTATTAGACGTAACTAGTCTAATTCCCTACATTTTGGTGTATAATATGGTTTGCTCTAAAGTTTTTCATAAAACAATGTTTTTAAAAGTGTTTTTCAATATAATATTTAACATGTTTTGCTTTAACGTTTTTCATAATACAAAGTTTTTAAAAAAGTGTTTTTCAATATTTCAATCAAAATTGTTTTTTGAGTTTGGGGCCGAATTTTGGACCTATGAGGAAGATTTTTAAATTGGACGATAGCTAGTCCAATGTACTTCATTAGTGTATAATATGATTTGCTCTAAAGTTTTTCATAATACAAAGTTTTTAAAAAAGTTTTTTTTAATATTTCACTCAAAATTGGGGCCGTATTTTGGACTTCTGACAAAGGTTGTTGTATTGGACTTTGCAGATAGTCCAATTCCCTACACTTAGGTGTATAATATGTTTTGCTCTAAAGTTTTTAAAAAAGTGTTTTTCAATATTTCACTTAACAAAGGTTGTTGTATTGGACGTTGTAGATAGTCCAATTCCTTACATTTTCGTGTGTAATATGTTTTGCATAAAGTTTTTCATAAAATAAACTTTTTAAAAAAGTTTTTTTACTATTTCACTCAAAATTGTTTTTTTAGTTTGGGGCCAAATTTTGGACTTCTGACAAAGGTTGTTATATTGGACATTGTAGATAGTCCAATTCCCTACATTTTGGCGTATAATATGTTTTGCTCTATTTTGTATTTTGGTGTGTAATATGTTTTGGTCTAAAGTTTTTCGTAGAACAAAGTTTTTAAAAAAGTGTTTTTCAATATTTCACTTAAAATTGTTTTTTAGTTTGGGGCCGAATTTTGGACTTCTGACAAAGGTTGTTGTTTTAGACGTAGCTAGTCCAATTCCCTACATTTTGGTGTATAATATGGTTTGCTCTAAGTTTTTCATAAAACAAAGTTTTTAAAAGTGTTTTTCAATATTTCACTAAAATTGTTTTTTTAAGTTTGGGGCCGAATTTTGAACTTCTGACGAAGGCAATTGTATTGGACGTAGCTAGTCCAATTACCTACAGTTTGATGATATGGTTTGCTCTAAAGTTTTTCATAGAACAAAGTTTTCAAAAAAGTGTTTTTCAATATTTCACTAAAATTGTTTTTATACCCTTCACCTTCGTGAGATGGGTATATATAAGTTTGTCATTCCGTTTGTAATTTCTATAATATAATTTTCCGATCCTATAAGGTATATATATTCTGGATACTTAAAGATAGCGGAGTCGATTAAGCCATTTCCGTCTGTCTGTCTGTTTGTCTGTCTATATGTTTAAATCAGTTTTTAGAGGACCCCAGATATCGGCGAGAACCGAATCTTCAATAATTCTGTTAGACATGTTTCCGAGAAGATCGATATTTAAAACCGAATTTTGGATTTCTAACAAAATTCCGTAGCTGGTCCAATTTTGACGTTGTAGCTAGTCTAATTTCCTACATTTTGGTGTATAATATGTTTTGCTCTAATGTTTATCGTAAAACAAAGTTTTTAAAAGAGTGTTCTTTAACATTTCACTCAAAATTGTTTTTCTAGTTTTGGGCCGAACTTTGGACTTCTGACAAATGTTGTTGTATTAGACGTAACTAGTCTAATTCCCTACATTTTGGTGTATAATATGGTTTGCTCTAAAGTTTTTCATAAAACAAAGTTTTTAAAAGTGTTTTTCAATATAATATTTAACATGTTTTGCTTTAACGTTTTTCATAATACAAAGTTTTTAAAAAAGTGTTTTTCAATATTTCAATCAAAATTGTTTTTTGAGTTTGGGGCCGAATTTTGGACCTATGAGGAAGATTTTTAAATTGGACGATAGCTAGTCCAATGTACTTCATTAGTGTATAATATGATTTGCTCTAAAGTTTTTCATAATACAAAGTTTTTAAAAAAGTTTTTTTTAATATTTCACTCAAAATTGGGGCCGTATTTTGGACTTCTGACAAAGGTTGTTGTATTGGACTTTGCAGATAGTCCAATTCCCTACACTTAGGTGTATAATATGTTTTGCTCTAAAGTTTTTAAAAAAGTGTTTTTCAATATTTCACTTAACAAAGGTTGTTGTATTGGACGTTGTAGATAGTCCAATTCCTTACATCTTCGTGTGTAATATGTTTTGCATAAAGTTTTTCATAAAATAAACTTTTTAAAAAGTTTTTTTACTATTTCACTCAAAATTGTTTTTTTGGTTTGGGGCCAAATTTTGGACTTCTGACAAAGGTTGTTATATTGGACATTGTAGATAGTCCAATTCCCTACATTTTGGCGTATAATATGTTTTGCTCTAAAGTTTTTCATAAAACAAAGTTTTTTAAAAGGTTGTTTTTCAATATTTCACTCTAAAGTGCTCTAAAGTTTTTTTAGAACAAAGTTTTTAAAAAAGTGTTTCAATATTTCACTCAAAATTGTTTTTTGAGTTTGGTTCCGAATTTTGGACTTCTGACAAAGGTTGTTGTATTGTCCAATTCCCTACATTTTGGTGTATAATATGTTTTGCTCTAAAGTTTTTCATAAAACAAAGCTTTTTAAAAAGGTGTCTTTCAATATTTCACTCAAAATTGTTTTTTGAGTTTGGGCCGAAAAACAAAGTTTTTAAAAAGTTGTCTTTCAATATTTCTCTCAAAATTGTTTTTTGAGTTTGGGGCCGAATTTTGGACTTCTGACAAGGTTGTTGTATTGGACGTTGTAGATAGTCCACTTCCCTACTTTTTGGCGTATAATCTGTTTTGCTCTAAAGTTTTTCATAAAACAAAGTTTTTTAAAAAGTTGTCTTTCAATATTTCAGTCAAAATTGGTTTTTAGTTTGGGGCCGAATTTTGGACTTCTGACAAAGGTTGTTGTATTGGACGTTGCACATAGTCCAATTCCCTACATTTTGGTGTTTAATATGTTTTGCTTTAAAGTTTTTCATAGAAAAAATTTTTTAAAAAAGTGTTTTTCAATATTTCACTCAAAATTGTTTTTTGAGTTTGGGATCGAATTTTGGACTTCTAGCAAAAGTTGTTGTATTGGACGTTGTAGCTGGTCCAATTTGACGTTGTAGCTAGTCCAATTCCCTACATTTTGGTGTATTATATGTTTTGCTCTAAAGTTTTACGTAAAACAAAGTATTTAAAAGAGTATTCTGTAACATTTCACCCAAAATTGTTTTTTAGTTTGGGCCGAATTTTGGACTTCTGAAAAAGGTTGGTGTATTGGACGTGATAGCAAGTCCAATTCTCTACATTTAAGTGTATAATATGTTTGGCTCTAAAGTTTTTTTGTAATACAAAGTTTTTAAAAAAGTGTTTTTCAATATTTCACTCAAAATTGTTTTTTGAATTTGGGGCCGAATTTTGGACTTCTGAGAAAGATTGTTATTTTGGACGTTGTAGCTAGTACAATTTCCTACATTTTGCTGTAAAATATGTTTTGCTCTAAAGTTTTTCATAAAACAAGTTTTTAGAAAATATTTTTCAATATTTCACCCAAAATTGGTTTTTGAGTTTGGGGCCGAATTTTGGACATCTGACAAAGGTTGTGGTATTGGACGTTGTAGCTAGCTCAATTCCTTGCATTTTGGTGTGTAACATGTTTTGGTCTAAAGTTTTTCGTAGAACAAGGTTTTTAAAAAAGTTTTTTTCAATATTTCACTTAAAATTTGTTTTTAGTACTTACTTGTTGTTTTTGTTTTTCTGTGTTTTTCGTTATGTATGTTTAGATGTCTGTTGGTTTAGATGCCTTGTGTATTTTGTGTTTTATTTCGTTTAGCGTTGTTGTTCGTTATGTTTAGCTTTTAATGTGATAATAATGAAGTCGGAAAAAAATTTTAAATTTATAAAAGATGTTTAAAATACACTATGGTGAAGGGTATATAAGATTCGGCACAGCCGAATATAGCACTCTTACTTGTTTGAGTTTGGGGCCGAATTTTGGACTTCTATCAAAGGTTTTTGTATTGGACGTTGTAGCTGGTCCAATTTGGACGCTGTAGCCAGTTCAATTCCTTACAAAGTTATTAAAAAAGGGTTCTTTAACATTTCACTCAAAATGTTTTTTTGAGTTTGGGGCGGAATTTTGGACTTCTGATAAAGGTTGGTGTATTGGCCGTGATAGCTAGTCCAATTCCCTACATTTTGTTGTATAATATGTTTTGCTCTAAAGTTTTTCATAATACAAAGTTTTTAAAAGAGTGATTTTCAATATTTCACTCCAAATTTTTTTTTTTTTAGTTTGGGGCCGAATTTTGGACTTCCGACAAAGGTTGTTGTATTATACGTAGGAGGTAGTCCAATTCCCTACATTTTGATGTATAATATGTTTTGCTCAAAAGATTTTCATAATACGAAGTTTTTAAAAAAGTGTTTTTCAATATTTCACTCATACTGGTTTTTTGAATTTGGGGCCGAATTTTCTACATTTTGTTGTATAATATGTTTTGCTCTCAAGTTTTTCATAACACAAATTTTTTAAAAAGTGTTTTTCAATATTTCACTCAAATTTTTTTTTTGCGTTTGGGGCCGAATTTTGGACTTCTGGGAAAGGTTGTTTTATTGGACGTTGTCTAGTCCAATTCTCAACATTTTGATGTATAATATGTTTTGCTCTAAAGTTTTTCGTAGAACAAATTTTTTAAGAGAGTGTTCTTTAACATTTCACTCAAAATTGTTTTTTAGTTTGGGGCCGAATTTTGGACATTTAACAATGGTTGTTGTATTAGACGTTGTAGCTGGTCCAATTTGAACATTGTAGCTAGTCCAATTCCCTACATTTTGGTGTATAATATGTTTTGCTCTAAAGTTTTTCATAAAACAAAATTTTTAAAAAAGTGTTTTTCAATATTTCACTCAAAATTGTTTTTGAGTTTGGGGTTGAATTTTGGACTTCTGATAAAAGTTGTTCTATTGAACATTGTAGCTAGGCCAATTCCCTATATTTTGGTGTATAATATCATTTGCTCTAAAGATTTTCATAAAACAAAGTTTTTAAAAGTGCTTTTCAATATTTCATTAAAATTGTTTTTTGAGTTTGGGGCCGAATTTTGCACTTCTAACAAAGGTTGTTGTATTGGACGTTGTAGTTGGTCCAATTTGGACGTAGTAGCTAGTACAATTCCCTACATTTTGATGTATAATATGTTTTGGTCTAAAGTTTTTTTGTAGAACAAAATTTTTAAAAGAGTGTTCTTAAACATTTCACTCAAAATTGTTTTTTAGTTTGGGGCCGAATTTTGGACTTCTAACAAAGGTTGTTCTATTGGACGTTATAGCTAGACCAATTCAATACATTTTGGTGTATAATATGTTCTGCTCTAATGTTTTTCATAAAACAAAGTTTTTAAAACAGTGTTGTTCAATATTTCACTCAAAATGGTTTTTTGAGTTTGGGCCCGAATTTTGGACTTCTTGCAAAGATTGTTGTATTGCACGTAGTAGCTTTAAAGTTTCTCATAATACAAGGTTATGTTAGGTAGGCAGTCGTCCTCGCGATGTCATCACTGGGGACACAATTGGGTCCAGTATTTTGATTCCTTTGTGATACCTGAACCGAGAGGAAACGGTCGGCGTATTAGTACACTTCAACCTAATCACTCTGGTCTCCACCGAACCAGTTTGTCGCACGAATATAGGAGTCTATCTTTCGGATATTAACCTCCGATAGATCCGCTAGGTCATGCAGAAAATAGCTACCTAGCAGATCCATTCTGTGATCAGCTAGGGCAGGACAATGACAGAGGAAGTGAGTTATACTCTCTTCCTCCTCTTCATCCTGACAGCTCCTGCAGAAGTCGTTACTGGGTAAGTTCAGTCTTCTTGCATGGAGTCCGAAAGGCCAGTGGCCAGTTACCACTGCCGTTATGTTCCGTAGATTAACTCTCGGAATGTAGAAAAGGGCTTGGGATCTTGTGGGTTCATAATACAAAGTTTTTAAAGAAGTGTTCTTTAACTTCTGACTTCTGACAAAGGTTGTTGTATTGGACATTATAGCTAGACCAATTCAATACATTTTGGTGTATAATATGTTCTGCTCTAATGTTTTTCATCAAGCAAAGTTTTTAAAAAAGTGTTGTTCAATATTTCACACAAAACGGTTTTTTGAGTTTGGGTCCGAATTTTGGACTTCTGACAAAGGCTGTTCTATCGGACGTTGTATCTAGTCCAATTCCCTACATCTTGGTGTGTAATATGTAATGCTCTAAAGTTTTTCGCAGAACAAAATTTTTAAAAAAGTGTTCTTTAACATTTCTCTCAAAATGGAATTTGCTGCCGTATTTTAGACTTCTGACAAAGGTTGGAGTATTGTACGTTATAGCTAGACCAATTCAATGCATTTTGGTGTATAATATGTTCTGCTCTAATGTTTTTCATAAAACAAAGTTTTTAAAAAAGGGTTTTTCATTATTTCACTTAAAATTTGTTTTTTGAGTTTGGGGCTGAATTTTGGACCTCTGACAAAAGTTGTTGTATCGGATAATGTAGATAGTTCAATTCCCTACATTTTCGTGTATCTGCTCTAAATTTTTTCGTAGAACAAAGTTCTTAAAAAAGTGGTTTTCAATATTTCACTCAAATTTTTTTTTGAGTTTGGGCCGAATTTTGGACTTCTGACAAAGGTATTTAAATCGCACGTTGTAGCTGGTCAAATTTCCTACATTTTTGTGTATAATATTGTTACCTCTAAAGTTTTGCATAGAACAAAGTTTATAAAAAAGTGTTCTTTAACATTTCACACAAAATGGTTTTCTTAAGTTTGGGCCCCAATTTTGGACTTCTGACAAAAGTTGTTGTATTGGACGTAGTAGCTTTAAAGTTTTGCATAATACAAAGTTCTTAAAAAAGTGTTTTTCAATATTTCACTCAAAATGGTTTTTTGAGTTTGGGGCCGAATTTTGGACTTCTGACAAAGGTTGTTGTATTGGACGTAGTAGGTAGTCCAATTCCCTACATTTTGGTGTATAATACGTTTTGCTCTAAAGTTTTTCATAAAACAAAGTTTTTAAAAAAGTGTTTCTCAATATTTCACTCAAAATTATTTTTTTTACTCTAAAGTTTTTCGTAGAACAAAGTTTTTAAAAAAGTATTTTTCAATATTTCACTCAAAATTGTTTTTTTTTTAATTTTGGGGCCGAATTTTAGATATCTAACAATGGTTGTTGTATTGGACGTGGTAGCTAGTCCAATTCCCTACATTTTGGTGTATAAGTTTTTCATAAAACAATATTTTTAAAAAAGTGTTTTTCAATATTTCTCTCAATTTTTTTTTTTTTTTGAGTTTGTAGCCGAATTTTAAAAGAATGTTCTTTAACATTTCACTCAAAATTGTTTTTGAGTTTGGGACCGAATTTTGGACTTCTGACAAAGGTTGTTGTATTGGCCGTGATAGCTAGTCCAATTCCCTACATTTTGTTGTATAATATGTTTTGCTCTAAAGTTTTTCATAATACAAAGTTTTTAAAAGAGTGATTTTCAATATGGTATAGTATGTTTTGCTCTAATGTTTTTCATAATACAAAGTTTTTAAAAGAGTGATTTTCAATATTGTTTAGTATCTTTTGTTCTAAAGTTTCTCATAATACAAAGTTTTTAAAAGAGTGATTTTCAATATTTCCCTCAAAATTATTTTTTTAGTTTGGGGCCGAATTTTGGATTTCTGACAAAGGTTGTTGTATTAGACGTTGTAGATAGTCCAATTCCCTACATTTTTGTATAATATGTTTTGCTCTAAAGTTTTTCATAACACAAATTTTTTAAAAAGTGTTTTTCAATATTTCACTCAAAATTTGTATTTTGTGTTTGGGGCCGAATTTTGGACTTCTGGCAAAGGTTGTTGTATGGAACGTTGTAGATAGTTCAATTCCTTACATTTTGCTGTGTAATATGTTTTGCTCTAAAGTTTTTCTTAGAACAAAGTTTTTTAAAAAGTTTTCTTTAAAATTCACTCAAAATTGTTTTTTGAGTTTGGGGCTGAATTATGGACATCTAACAAAGGTTTTTATATTGGACGTTGTAGGTAGTCCAATTCCCCACATTTGAATGTATAATAAGTTTTGCTTTAAAGTTTTTCATAATACAAAGTTTTTAAAAAAGTGTTTTTCAATATTTCTCTTAAAATTGTTTTTTGAGTTTGGGCCGAATTTTGGACTTCTGACAAAGGTCGTTAAACCGCACGTTGTGGACTTCTGACAAACGTTGTTGTTTTGGATGTTGTAGCTAGTTCAATTCCATACATCTTCGTCTGTAATATGTTTTGCTATAAGGTTTTTCGTAGAACAAAGTTTATAAAAAAAGTGTTTTTCAATATATCACTCAAAATTGTTTTTTTGAGTTTGGGGCCGAATTTTGGACAAAACCTACATTTTGGTGTACAACATGTTTTGCTCTTAAGTTTTTCATAAAACAATATTTTTAAAAAAGTGCTTTTCAATATTTCACTCAAAATTGTTTTTTTTTAATTTTGGGGCCGAATTTTGAACTTCTAACAATGGTTGTTGTATTGGACGTTGTAGCTAGTCCAATTCCCTACATTTTGTTTTATAATATGCTTTGCTCTAAAGTTTTTCATAAAACAATTTAAAATGTGTTTTTCAATATTTCACTCAAAATTGTTTTTTTTTTAATTTTGGTGCTGAATTTTGGATAGCTGGCAAAGTTTGTTGTATCGGATGTTGTAGCTAGTTCAATTGCCTACATCTTCGTGTGTAATATGTTTTGCTCTAAAGTTTTTCATAAAACAAAGTTTATAAAAAATTGTTTTATCGGATGTTGTAGCTAGTTCAATTGCCAACATCTTCGTGTGTAATATGTTTTGCTCTAGAGTTTTTCGTAAAACAAAGTTTATAAAAAATTGTTTTTCAATATTTCACTCAAAATTGTTTTTTGAGTTTGGGGCCGAATTTTGAACTTCTGACAAAGGTTGCTGTATTAGACGTTGAAGATAGTCCAATACCCTACATTTTAGTGCATAATATGTTTTGCTTTAACGTTTTTCATAAAACAAAATTTTTAAAAAGGTGTTTTTCAATATTTCACTCAAAAATGTTTTTTGAGTTTGGGGCCGAATTTTGAACTTCTGACAAAGGTTGTTGTATTGGACGTTGTAGATAGTCCAATTCCCTACATTTTGGTGCATAATATGTTTTGATCTAAAGTTTTTCATAAAACAAAGCTTTTAAAAAAGCGTTTTTCAATATTTTACTTAAAATTGCTTTTTGAGTTTAGTCCGAATTTTGGACTTCTGACAAAGGTCGTTAAATCGCACGACGTGGACTTCTGACAAATTTTGTTGTATCGGATGTTGTATCTAGTTCAAAACTCTACATCTTCGAGTATAATATGTTTTGCTCTAAAGTTTTTCGTACAACAAAGTTTTTAAAAAAGGGTTTTCAACATTTTTCGTAGAACAAAGTTTATAAAAAAGTGTTTTTCAATATTTCACTCAAAATGGTTTTGTAATTTTCCCCACATAAGTTTTGCTTTAATGTTTTTAATAATACAAAGTTTTTAAAAAAGTGTTTTTCAATATTTCTCTTAAAATTGTGTTTTGAGTTGGGCCGAATTTTGGACTTCTGACAAAGGTCGTTAAATCGCACGTTGTGAACTTCTGACAAACGTTGTTGTATCGGATGTTGTATCTTGTTCAATTCCCTACATCTTCCTGTGTAATATTTTTTACTCTAAAGTTTTTCGTAGAACAAAGTTTTTAAAAAAGGGATTTCAACATTTCACTCAAAATTGTCTTTTTGAGTTTGGGTCCGTACATTTTCGTGTATAATGTGTTTTTCCCTAAAGTTTTTTATAATACAAAGTTTTTAAAAATTATTGTTTTTTGAGTTTGGGGCCGATTTTGGACATCTAACAAAGGTTTTTGTATTGGACGTTGTAGGCAATCCAATTCCCTACATTTGGATGTATGATAAGTTTTGCTTTAAAGTTTATCATAATACAAAGTTTTTTAAAAAGTGTTTTTCAATATTTCACTTAAAATTGTTTTTTGAGTTTGGGCCGAATTTGGACTTCTGAAAAAGGTCGTTAAATCGCATGGTGGTGTCTTTTGACAAAGGTTGTTGTATCGGATGTTGTAGCTAGTTCAATTCCCTACATCTTCCTGTGTAATATGTTTTGCTCTAAGGTTTTTCGCACAACAAAGTTTTTAAAAATGGATTTTCAACATTTCACTCAAAATTGTCTTTTTGAGTTTGGGGCCGTTGTAGCTAGCCCAGTTCCGTACATTTTGGTGTATAATATGTTTTTCCCTAAAGTTTTTCATAATACAAAGTTTTTAAAAAAGTTTTTTTAATATTTCACTCAAAATGGTTTTTTGAGTTTGGGCCCGAATTTTGGACTTCTGATAAAGGTTGTTGTATTGGTTGTAGTAGGTAGTATAATTCCCTACATTTTGATGTATAATATGTTTTGCTTTAAAGTTTTTCATATTACAAAATTTTTAAAAAAGTCTTCTTTAATATTTTACTCAAATTTTGTTTTTTGAGTTTGGGCCGAATTTTGGACTTCTGACAAAGGTTGTTAAATTGGACGTTGTAGCTAGTCCAATTTCCTACATTTTGGTGTATAATATGTTTTGCTCTAATCTTTAATAAAACAAATTTTTTAAAAAGTGTTTTTCAATATTTCATTCAACATTTGTTTTTTTTTTTGAGTTTGGGTCCGAATTTTGTACTTTTGGCAAAGGTTGTCATATTTGGCGTTGTAGATAGTCCAATTCCCTACATTTTGATGTATAATATGTTTTGCTTTAAAGTTTTTCATATTACAAAATTTTTAAAAAAGTGTTTTTCAATATTTCACTCAAAATTTGTTTTTTGAGTTTGGGGCCGAATTTTGGACTTCTGACAAAGGTTGTTAAATAGGACATTGTAGCTAGTCTAATTCCCAACATTTTGGTGTATAATATGTTTCGCTCTAAAGTTTCTCATAAAACAATATTTTTTAAAAAGTGTTTTTCAATATTTCACTCAAAATTATTTTTTTTTTATTTTGAGGCCGAATTTTGGACTTCTGACAAAAGGTTGTTGTATCGGATCTTGTAGCTAGTTCAATTCCCTACATCTTCGTGTGTAATATGTTTTGCTCTAAAGTTTTTCGTAGAACAAAGTTTTTAAAAAAGTGTTTTTCAATATTTCACTCAAAATTGTTTTTTGAGTTTGGGGCCGAATTTTGGACTTCTAACAATGGTTGTTGTATTAGACGTTGTAGTTGGTCCCATATTGACATTGTACCTAGTCCAATGCCATACGTTTTGGTGTGTAATATATTTTGCTCTAAAGTTTTTCATAACACAGTATGTTTAAAAAGTGTTTTTCAATATTTCACTCAAAATGTTTTTTTAGTTTGGGGCGAAATTTTAGACTTCTGAGAAAGGTTGTTATTGTGGACATTGTACCTAGTGGAATTCTCTACATTTTGTTGTATAATATATTTTGCTTTAAATTTTTATATAAAACAAGGTTTTTTAAAAAAAATGTTTTTCAATATTTCACTCAAAATGGTTTTTTAGTTTGGGGCCGAATTTTGGACTTCTGACAATGGTTGTTTTAATGTTTTAATACTTTTAAAAAAAGTATTTTTCAATATTTCACTCAAAATGTTTTTTTAGTTTGGGCCGAATTTTGGACTTCTGACAAAGGTTGTTGTATTGGACGTTGTAGCTAGTCCAATTACCTATGTGTTGGTGTATAATATGTTTTGCTCTAAAGTTTTTCATAATACAAAGTTTTTAATAAAGTGTTTTTCAGTATTTCACCCAAAATGGTTTTTCAGTTTGGGGCTGAATTTTGGACTTCTGACAAAGGTTGTTTTATTGGACGTTGTGGCTAAACCAATTCCCTACATTTTGGTGTATAATATCTTTGCTCTAAAGTTTTTCATAAAACAAAGTTTTTAAAAGTGTTTTTCAATATTTCACTAAAATTGTTGTTTGAGTTTGTGTCCGAATTTTGGATTATGTTTTGCTCTAAAGTTTTCATGGAGCAAATTTTTAAAAGAGTGTACTTTAGCATTTCACTCATAATTGTTTTTTATGTTGGGGCCGAATTTTGGACTTCTGACAAAGGTTGTTCTATTGGACGTTGTAGCTGGTCCAATTCTTTACATTTTGGTGTGTAATATGTTATGCTCTAAAGTTTTTCGTAGATCAAAGTTTTTAAAAAAGTGTTCTTTAATATTGCACTCAAAATGGTGTTTTGAATTTGCGGCCGAATTTTGGACTTCTGACAAAGGTTGGTGTATTGGACGTTATAGCTAGACCAATTCAATACATTTTTGTGTATAATATGTTCTGTTGTAAAGTTTTTCGTAGTACAAAATTTTTAAAAGAGTGTTCTTTAACATTTCACTCAAAATTGTTATTTAGTTTGGGCCGAATTTTGGACTTCTGACAAAGGTTGTTCTATTAGTAGTTGTAGCTAGTCTAATTCCCTACACTTTGGTGTATAATATGTTTTGTTCTAAGGTTTTTCGTAGAACAAAATTTTTAAAAGAGTGTTCTTTAACATTTCACTCAAAATGGTTTTTTAGTTTGGGGCCGAATTTTGGACTTCTGGCAAAGGTTGTTCTATTGGACGTTGTAGCTAGTCTAATTCCCTACATTTTGGTGTATAATATGTTTTGCTCTAAAGTTTTTCATAATACAAAGTTTTTAATAAAATATTTTTCAATATTTCACTCAAAATGGTTTTTAAACCGTACACCACTTTAGTGGGGAGGGTATATTGGATTTGTGCTGATGTTTGTAACATACAAAAATATTCGTCCTAGACCCACCTTAAAGTATACCATTCGGCTTAGAATTTTTTTCTCAATCGATTAAGCTATGTGCGTCCTTGTAAACCTTGTGCGCAATTTACAGGTCGCAATTTTCAAAATTGGATTAAATTTGGCACGCACGTTTTATTTGATCCAAGGACGAAGCCTATTGAAAATGGTTATAATCGGTCCTTTATTTTACCTAGCCCCCATAGAACAGAACCCCCGAAAAGGGATTCTGAGCTCATAATTATGTTGAATATACAGATATGTCGATAATATACCGCACAACTAAGTTTTATATAAATCTTGATGACCCTGCCAAATTTCATAAAGATTATACAAAGTCTCCTTCAGAAAATTACTTGAATGTCCCAAATTAACTTATAAACACAAATATCTCCATGAAATGCAGCACAATAAAATATTATGTGAATATAAATATATTTAGAAAATTTTAACAAGCTTGGTCAATATTTGCCCCTAGCCCCATATGAAGCCTCTTTCAGAATATTAGTTTTTTATCCATAAATTTCTTTAATGTATCCGAACAAGGGAATATTGAAGATAAATGCTTTATTATGAAAAATAAATTACATTTTATATTCATAACTGGTGTAGGGTATCATATGGTCGGCCACGCCCGACCATACTTTCTTACTTGTTTAGTTTGGGGCCGAATTTTGGACTTCTGCCAAAGGTTCTATTAAACGTTGTAGCTAGTCCAATTCCTTACAACTTAGTGTGTAATATGTTTTTCTCTAAAGTTTTTCGTAGAACAAAGTTTCGTCCCTAGATTGGGCTAAAGCCCTACTGGCTCAAAGGGAGTGTTCTAGCCCTCCTACAACCTCATTTCTCTAAAGTTTTTCGTAGAACAAAGTTTTTAAAACTTTAACAAAGGTTGTAGTATTGGACGTTGTAGCTGGTCCAATTTGGACGTTGTAGCTCTAAAGTTTTTCATAAAAAAAGTATTTAAAAGTGTGTTTTTTAACATATCACTCTCCGGCGCGAAACGTGACGTGATCCCGGTCAGTGAGATACCTCGCAGGCCGAGATCAATCGCGGTCATTCTTGCGGAACCACACGAACCAGAGGCGTACCTTCAGAGTGCAGCTGAAGGTGCAAACAGAAATGCGGTCGTGGTCCTTAATAGGGCATCGTTGCCGTTACTCTGAGAGAAGCAATGCAAAGTATACTACGGATTTGATAGTATCAAGCTGCGCGTCTACTTAACCAAACCGATAAGAACGGACGTCCAGTTGATTGTCACAATCAACTGGACGCCCAATCAAGCACAGACCTGCTTGGGAATCTATTTCACAGCCAGGGCATAGTGATTGACGAACACGAGCTTCTGAAAACAGACCCAGAAGACGCCGACGTCACAATCGCCAACGACCCTGACCAAGATGAAGGCGATCCAAGTGAACCTACATCACTCTAAAGCAGCTTCGGCTGCATTACACCTCCGCCTTGGATATCAAGGGGAGGATATAGCATTAATCCAAGGGCCGTGGACCCATGACTGCAACATACTAGGAATCAATGTAAAAGGTTATAAATTGCTATCCGCAAAAGGCGCAGGTAATATTAGATCTTGCATACTTGCTAAAAGCACCTTAAATATCTTCATTCTATCTTATTACAGTGATGAAGATACATTAACTGCAGCATGGGAAATGCGGGAATCCACAATGTGGTCGCCAGGGCAGTAAGAAGTAGTAAATAGAGGTTCAGAACCCACATTTATAGTTGCAAATAGACAAGAGGTACTGGACATAACACTTGTAAATACATGTCACTCTCACATAATCCGAGACTGGAAAGTATCGAAAGACTGTTCCTTTTCAGATCATAGATATCTCGTATTCTCGATAGTAAAACACAAGAAAGGAAAAAACCCTTTCTAAACAGAAGAAAGACAAGATGGGAAGAACAAAATCGATTCCTGGCACGTCTACTTCAAACTATGCCAGAAATAAACGATACAGCAGATACTGACAGAGCCGAGGATAAACTTACAAGCTCTTTTAACCAAGCAATAAGAACAACGTGCAAACCTTCGGTACCAAAGGGTAAAGGTCCCCGGAAATAGCGAAGACTAGAATAAGATATCGCAAACTATTCAATGAGGCCAATAGATCAGGTGAATGGTCCAAATATAAGCCTCATTGAATAAATTTAAGAATCATGTTAGAAATTCTAAACGCTGCTCGTGGAGAAGTTGCTGTGGCAGCATCGAAAACTCTTCAGATACAAGTCGTTTATGCAAAATCCTGTCTAAATCACAATCGTTCAAAGGACAAGAATCCCTACAAGAATTATTGGACACTCATTTCCCAGGTAACTTACCATTGGATACAACAATGGAAAGACCACGAACATATTGTCAAACCCTGGTCGGAATAAACATAGACGAGAGAATGATAAACCGGGCAATAAACAGCTTCAACCCATATAAGTCACCGGGCCCAGCTGACCTGCAATATAATGCAGAATTGATTATACCATGGCTACTTGGGACATTTCAAGCCTGCCTTACTTGGTCCTACGTACTGGAACAATGGACCAAATGCAATGTTACGTTTATCCCCAAAGGAGGAAAAACAGCGCATACTAAAACGAAGGATTATAGGCCCATAAGTCTATCATCGTTTCTTCTTAAAACTCTAGAGAGAATTACTGACGTCCATATCAGATCGTCAATAGATCCAATCCCAGCAAAATCTGGGTAATGGCTTTCAATTGTAATTAGTTACCTAATATCATACTTTTCAATGACTACTACATATGGTCTAGATTACATAGATGTAGTCTAAAAAGGTCTTTTTAATAATGTGTTATATAAATACTTTCTAATTCATTAGTCATCTTGGCAGTGAGTACTTGCCTCCAATGACATCACCGTGTTAATATAATGACTTAAAATTCTATTTTAGCATTTTAACTTCTTACATGGTAATGAAAGTTTTTACTGGGATGCTCTTATCACAACATGCCTACACCAAAGACAAATCAGTTGAGACGGCCTTACACTCGTTAGTGGGATATATAGAAAAATCCCCAGAAATTAGGGAATACACGTTTGTGGCATTTCTGGACATAGAAGGAGCCTTTAAAAATGTGAAACCTGACATCATCATATCAGCTCTAGAAGGGCTTGGTATTGATACATCAATGATTGGATTCATAAATTACCTTCTTCAATACAGGATCATCTGTTCAAACATGGGAATGGCATGTATACAAACAATGGCAATTAGGGGAACACCTCAAGGTGGAGTCCTATCACCACTTTTATGGAAAGTGGCCATAAACAGCCTACTCAAGAAATTTGACACCCAAATACCAGACTGTCGCATACGTGGATGACGTTGCGGTAGCAGTATCAGGTTTCCATCTAAACACGATATCTCAAAGACTCGAATCAGCACTCAACTTATTAAGTCAGTACTAAGAAGGACAGCAATCCTTAAAATAGGAGCACTGAGAACAACATCCACCAAATCTCTATTCGCATTGCGTAATTGGATCCCAACTAATCTGGCAGCCAGAAAACTGGCACTGACCTCAGAATCAATGCTATAAATGCTTGGACATACAGGTCATACGGCCATGCGAGTATTATAGAGGAAACATATTTTCTCCTTGATAATATTGACTATTGCATAGCCAAACCTTTTCTCCACAGCGACTTCGGCTATATCATATCCGAAAACTGTGCACCGGAGGAGCAGATCTCCCCAAGAACCCTCTTGATTTACATGGACGGTTCTAAGAAAGGGGAACGAGTGGGAGGTGGCATTTTCATTCATGAATTTGGAATTAGAATAAACTTAGGATACAGGATAATTGTAGTCCACTACAGGCTGAACTATCAGCCATAAAAAGAGAAGCAAATTGGCTCTACAGAATATCAAACAGAGATATTCAAATTTGTACCGATACCAAGCTGCTATCAAATCCCTGATTGGTGTATATACTACATCTAAACTAGTCCAGGAATGCCGGGCAACCTTAAACAGGATGGCGAGACATTCAACAATCGTGCTTAAATGGGTACGGGAACACAAGCTGACTGGCAACTGTATTGCTGATGAGTTAGCGAAAATAGGAGCATCAATGTCCGATAGGGACTGTGAGGTCGGATAATATAGATAACTTTCGTTTGTTCAATTATTTTTCAAATTTTGTTTTTTATTAGTCGCAGTAGCGTTTAGTTTTTGTATTTCAAATTTTTCGGAAAATTTTCATTACAACTTAAATTTTCTAAAGAAAGATTGAACATTCAAATTTATTGAACAGTTTTGAATTTGTGGATAGGAGAGAATATATTGTGATTCAGCGGAAAGGGAATTGTTATTACGGGAAGTTAGTGGATTAATTTAATAGAAGAGGTGAGAATAAAGTGTTTTATTAATCAGTTTTGTGGGTAAGAAATCAATATATTTTAACAGGGTTTATTGCACATTACATACTAAACGAGACGATATATGGAAGGAAGAATCTGGCAAAGGACGGGAAACCCGATAAATTTCGATAAATTATAGAGCAAACCATATTATACACCGAAATGTAGGGAATTGGACTAGCTACAACGTCCAATACAACAACCTTTGTTAGGAGTCCAAAATTCGGCACCAAGCTCAAAAAAACAATTTAGAGTAAAATATTGAAAAACACTTTTTTAAAAACTTTGTTTTTAAATTTTAAAGCAAAAGATACACCAAAATGTAGGTAATTGGACTAGCTACAACGAGTAATGCAACAACCTTTGTCAGAAGCCCGAAATTCGGCCCCAAACTAAAAAAACAATTTTTAGTGAAATGTTAAAACCACTTTTTTAATAACTTTATTCTACGAAAAATTTTAGAGCAAAACATATTGCACACAAATGCACAAAATGTAGGGAATAGGACTTGCTACAACATCCAATATAACAACCTTTGTTAGAAGTCCAAAATTCGGCCCCAAAAACTTTGTTTTATAAAAACTTTAGAGCTAAGAGATAGGTTAGGTGTTCAGGCTGCAAAGACGCACACTTGGGTCCTATTGGTCCCTTTGTGATACCTGCAAAGATAATAGAAGATAAAAGAAAAAGAGTAGGAGTTTTAGGATCGAGAAGAGGTAGGGAGTAGTTATAAAATGAAAAGATTAGAATAGTGAAGAATTGAGATAGAGATGGAAGAGAAAATAAAAGGGTCTGTCCTTGTGGACTTATATGTGCCTTGATTGAGTATGGCTCTGTGGTCCTAAAACCAGTTACTGTTTTAGGACCACAGACACACGAATCGTGTGTTTGCTAGCGCAGGGCATTGACAGAGAAGATGTTCAATAGATTATTCCTCCTCTTCATCTTGACAACTTCTACAGAAGTCGTTATGTGGAATGCCAAGCCTTGTTGAATGGTTTCCAAATAAGCTATGTCCCGTAATGACAGCAACAAGGTTACTGATATGAGGACGGTTTAGTTGCAAAAGATATGACGTGCGTTTACTGTCCAGACTGAGAAAGTTCATAAAATTTTCCTTCTATTAGGTTTTTGAAAACTTTAAGCGGTATTCCGCAAAAGATGTCTATGTCCTGCGACGAACCACCATATAGGCTCTACCATTTTGGAAACGATGCTACCTTCGTTCCGGCCGTGCTCAGAGTATAATGGGGTTGGTCCTTGTTTCCACAAAAGTAGACTACGGTTCGAACATAAGTTTTAAAATACACGCAGCTTTCTCTAATCAAATTTCAATACATAATAAAAAAAAACAATGATGATGATGAAGTTTACATATTCGAAAAGACTAGGTGATTTTGTCCCAGTGAATTTCCTAATAGCCCCTACATTCATTACCTACTTTACTTTAACATTTCATGGAATAATATGGATATTTAGTTCGACATATTAAATGATTTATTATTCAACGATAATTATGATGATTAAAATTACTAATATCCTCATATTACATAATTAAATTAATTCAAATTACAAGAAAGAAAAAAATAGTGAATAGTTTAAGTGGAAATGATTAATAGACAAAAAAACTGATTGAAAAATTATAAAAAAAATTATTAAAATAAAATTTAGATAAACATTAGAATATATATGGTTTTAGGACCACAGAGCCATACTTAATCAAGGCACATATAAGTCCACAAGGACAGACCCTTCTATTTTCTCTTCCATCTCTATCTCAATTCTTCACCATTCTAATCTTTTCATTTTATAACTACTCCCTACCTCTTCTCGATCCTAAAACTCTTACTCTTTTTCTTTTATCTTCTATTATCTTTACAGGTATCACAAAGGGACCAATAGGACCCAAGTGTGCGTCTTTGCAGCCTGGACACCTAACCTATCTCTTAGCTCTAAAGTTTTTATAAAACAAAGTTTTTGGGGCCGAATTTTGGACTTCTAACAAAGGTTGTTATATTGAATGTTGTAGCAAGTCCAATTCCCTACAGTTTGTGCATTTGTGTGCAATATGTTTTGCTCTAAAATTTTTCATAGAATAAAGTTATTAAAAAAGTGTTTTTAACATTTCACTAAAAATTGTTATTTTAGTTTGGGGCCGAATTTCGGACTTCTGACAAAGGTTGTTGTATTACACGAAGTAGCTAGTCCAATTACCTACATTTTGGTGTATCTTTTGCTTTAAAATTTAAAAACAAAGTTTTTAAAAAAGTGTTTTTCAATATTTTACTCAAAATTGTTTTTTTTTGAGCTTGGTGCCGAATTTTGGACTCCTAACAAAGGTTGTTGTATTGGACGTTGTAGCTAGTCCAATTCCCTACAAGTGTTTTTCAATATCTTACACAAAATTGTTTTTTTTTTTAGCTTGGTGCCGAATTTTAGACTCCTAACAAAGGTTGTTGTATTGGACGTTGTAGCTAGTCCAATTCCCTACATTTTGGTGTATAATATGGTTTGCTCTAAAGTTTTTCATAGAACGAACATTTTAAAAATGTTTTTCAATATTTCAATCAAAATTGTTTTATTTAGTTTTGGGTCGAATTTTGGATATCTGACAAAAGTTGTTGTATTGAACGCTGTAGCTAGTGCAATTCCCTACATTTTGGTGTATAATATTTTTTACTCCAAAGTTTTTCATAAAACAAAGTTTTTAAAAAACAGTTTTCAATAATTCACACAAAATGTTTTTTTTTTTGAGTTTGGGGTCGAATTTTTGACTTCTGACAAAGTTTGTTATATTGGACGTTGAAGCTAGTCCAATTCCCTACATTTGGGTGTATAATATGTTTTGCTGTAAATATTTTCATTAAACAAAATTTTTAAAAAAATGTTTTTCAATATTTCACTCAAAATTGTATTTTGAGTTTGGTTCCGAATTTTGGAATTCTAACAAAGGTTGTTGTATTGTAGCTAGTCCCTATATTCCCTATATTTTAATGTATAAAATGTTTTGCTCTAAAGTTTTTCGTAGAACAAAGTATTTAAAAGACTGTTCTTGAATATATCGCTCAAATGTGGTGTATAATATGTTTTGCTCTAAAGTTTTTCGTAGAACAAAGTTTTTAAAAAGTGCTCTTCAATATTTCACTCAAAATTTGTTTTTTGAGTTTGGGGTCGAATTTTGGACTTCTGACAAAGGTTGTTGTTTTGAACGTTGTAGCCAATTCCAGTACAATTCCCTACATTTTTTACCCTTCACCTTCGTGAGAAGGGTATATATAAGTCTGTCATTCCATTTGTAATTTCTTTAATATAATTTCTATATTATAAATTTCCCTATAAAGAATATATATTCTGTCTCATTATAGATAGCGGAGTCGATTAAGCCATGTCCGTCTGTCTGTCCGTCTGTCTGTTGAAATCAATTTTCTGAAGACTCCAGATATCTTCGAAATCCAAATCTTTAATAATTATGACAGACATGCTTTCGAGAAGTTTCCTATTGAAAATCAGCAAAATCGGTCCATAAATATCTCAGTTATGGGTAAAAATCTGAGACTACCTCTGAAAATTTACTTAACATATTATAAAAAAAGCATAAAAACAACAACAAAGAGATAAAGTAATATGTTGGTAATACAGCTCATATTTGTTTAAGGGTGGTAATATAGTTTGACCGTGGTAGTACAGTACACCGGTTAATATTTCTTTCTGCTACAGTTTATATTTGTTTTTGTGTATGTTGTGTGACATGAGTGCAGAGATACAAAATAAATAAAAACTGTTTTTTAAAACATACTTGGTGAAGGGTATATAAGATTCGGCACAGCCGAATATAGAAATCTGACTTGTTCATAATACAAAATTTTAAAAAAAGTGTTCTTTAACATTTCACTCAAAATTGTTTTTTGAGTTCGTGGTCGAATTTTGGACTTCAGACAAAGGTTGTTAAATTGGACGTGTTAGCTAGTCCAATTTCCTATATTTTGATGTATAATATCTTTTGCTTTAAATTTTTATATAAAACAAAGTTTTGAAGAAAAATGTTTTTCACTCAAAATTGTTTTTTGAATTTGGTGCCAAATTTTGGGCTTCTGACAAAGGTTGTTGTACTGGGCGTTATATCTAGCCAAATTCACTACATTTTTGTGTGAAATATGTTTTGGTCTAAAGTTTTCTTTGACTTTTCACTCAAAATAGTTTTTTTAGTGAGAGGGCCGAATTTTGGACCTCTCACAAAGGTTGATGTAATGGACGTTGTAGCTAGTCCAATTCCCTATATTTTGGTGTATAATATGTTTTGCTCTAAGGTTTTTTATAACACAAAATTTTTAAAAAGTATTTTTCAATATTTCACTCAAAATGTTTTATTTTAGTTTGGGGCCAAATATTCCCTATATTTTAATGAATAATGTCCCTATATTCCCTATATTTTAATGTATAAAATGTTTTGCTCTAAAGTTTTTCGTAGAACAAAGTATTTAAAAGACTGTTCTTGTATATATCGCTCAAATGTGGTGTATAATATGTTTTGCTCTAAAGTTTTTCGTAGAACAAAGTTTTTAAAAAGTGCTCTTCAATATTTCACTCAAAATTTGTTTTTTGAGTTTGGGGCCGAATTTTGGACTTCTAACAAAGGTTGTTGTATTGGACGTTGTAGCTAGTGCAATTCTCAACGTTTTGGTTTATAATATGTTGTGCTCTAAAGTTTTTCATAGAACAAAGTTTTTAAAAAAGTGTTTTTTAATATTTCAATCAAATTAGTTTTTTTTAATTTTGGGGCCGATTTTTGGACTTCTGACAAAGGTTGTTGTATTGGACTCTTTATATAGCCCAATTCGCTGCATTTTGGTTTATAATATTTTTTAAAGAAGTGTATTTCAGTATTTCACACAAAATTGTTTTTTGAGTTTTGGACCTTTAACCGAGGTTGTTGTATTGGACGTTGAAGCTAGTCCAATTCCCTACATTTTTGTGTATAATATGTTTTGCTCTAAAGATTTTTATAAAACAAAGTTTAAAATAAATGTTTTTCAATATTTCACTCAAAATTGTTTTTTGAGTTTGGGGCCGAATTTTGAAATTCTAACAAAGGTTGTTGTATTGGACGTTGTAGCTAGTCCAATTCTCTATATTTTAGTGTATAAAATGTTTTGCTCTAAAGTTTTTCGTAGAACAAATTTTTTAAAAAAGTGTTTTTCAATATTTCACTCAAAATGTTTTTTTGAGTTTCGGGCTGAATTTTGTACCTCTGAAAAAGGTTTTTGTGTTGGATGTTGTAGCTAGTCTAATGCCCTATATCTTAGTGTATAATATGTTTTGGTCTAAAGTTTTCGTAGAACAAAGTATTTAAAAGAGTGTTCTTGAACATTTCGCTCAAACTTTTTTTTTAGTTTGGAGCCGAATTTTGGACTTCTGACAAAGGTAGTTGTATTGGACGTTGTAGCAAGTCTAATTGCTTACATTTTGGTGTATAATATATTTCGCTCTAAAGTTTTTAAAAAGTGCTTTTCAATATTTCACTCAAAATTTGTTTTTTGAGTTTGGGGTCGAATTTTGGACTTCTGGCAAAGGTTTTTTTTTTTGATCGTTGTAGCTAGTCTATTTCCCTACATTTTGGAGTATAATATCTTTTGCTCTTAAGTTTGTATACCCTTCACCTTCGTGAGAAGGGTATATATAAGTTTGTCATTCCGTTTGTAATTTCTATAAAATAATTTTCCTACCCTATAAAGTATATATATTCTGTCTCCTTATAAAGAGCGGAGTCGATTAAGCCATGTCCGTCTGTCTGTTGACATCAATTTTCTGAAGACTCCAGATATCTTCGAGATTAAATCTTCAATAATTCTGTCAGACATCAGCAAAATCGTTCCATAAATAACTGAGATATGGGTAAAAATCTGAGACTACCTCTAATACAGTTTGACGGTGGTAGTGCAGCACAACGGTTAATATTTCTTTCTGCTACAGTTTATATTTGTTTGTGTGTATGTTATGTGTGACATGTGTGCAGAGATACAAAATAAATAAAAACTGTTTTTTAAAACATACTTGGTGAAGGGTATATAAGATTCGGCACAGGCGAATATAGAAATCTGACATGTTCATAATACAAAGTTTTAAAAAAAGTGTTCTTTAACATTTCACTCAAAATTATTTTTTGAGTTCGTGGTCAAATTTTGGACTTCAGACAAAGGTTGTTAAATTGGACGTGTTAGCTAGTCCATTTTCCTATATTTTGATGTATAATATCTTTTGCTTTAAATTTTTATATAAAACAAAGTTTTGAAGAAAAATGTTTTTCAATATTTCACTCAAAATTGTTTTTTGAATTTTGTGCCAAATTTTGGGCTTCTGACAAAGGTTGTTGTACTGGGCGTTATATCTAGCCAAATTCCCTACATTTTTGTGTGTAATATGTTTTGGTCTAAAGTTTTTCGTAGAACAAAGTATTAAAAAAGTGTTCTTTGACTTTTCACTCAAAATAGTTTTTTTAGTTGGGGCCGTATTTTGGACCTCTCATAAAGGTTGCTGTAATGGACGTTGTAGCTAGTTTAATTCCCTTCATTTTGGTGTATAATATGTTTTGCTCTAAAGTTTTTCATAAAACAAAGTTTTTAAAATGTATTTTTCAATATTTCACTCAAAATGTTTTATTTTAGTTTGGGGCCGAATTTTGGACTTCTGACAAGGGTTGTTGTATTGGACATTGTACTAGTGCAATTCTCTACATTTTGTTGTATAATATCTTTTGCTTTAAATTTTTATATAAAACAAAGTTATTAAAAAAATGTTTTTCAATATTTCACTCAAAATTGTTTTTTGAATTTGGGGCCGAATTTTGCACTTCTGACAAGGGTTGTTGTATTTGATGTTGTAGCCAGTCTAATTCCATACATTTTAGTGTATAATATGTTTTTCTCTAAAGTTTTCATAAAACAAGGTTTTTAAAAAAGTGTTTGTCATTATTTCACTCAAAATGTTTTTTTTTTAGTTTGGGGCCGAATTTTGAACTTCTAACAAAGGTTCTTGTATTGACCAATATAGCTAGTCCAGTTGCCTACATATTGGTGTATAATAAGTTTTGCTCTAAGTACCAAATTTTGGACTTCTGACGAAGGTTGTTATATTGGATTTTGTAGCTAGTGCAATGCCCTACGTTTTGGTGTATAATGTGTTTTGCTCTAAAGTTTTTCATGAAACAAAGTTTTTAAAAAAGTGTTTTTTAATATTTCACTCAAAATGGTTATTTTTTTTGGCTAAATTTGGGACTTCTGACAAAGGTTGTTGTATTGGACGTTGTAGCTAGTGCAATTCCCTACGTTTTGGTGTATAATATGTTTTGCTCTAAAGTTTTTCATAGAACAAAGTTTTTAAAAAAGTGTTTTTCAATATTTCACTCAAAATTGTTTTTTGAGTTTGGGGCCGAATTTTTGGCTTCTGACAAAGGTTGTTGTATTGGACGTTGTAGCTAGTGCAATTCCCTACGTTTTGGTGTATAATATCTTTTGCTCTAAAGTTTTTCATAAAACAACGTTTTTAAAAAAGTGTTTTTCAATATTTCATTCAAAATTGTTTTTTGAGTTTGGGGTCGAGTTTGGTGTGTAATATGTTTTGCTATAAAGTTTTCATAAAACAAAATTTTTAAAAAAGTGTTTTTCAATATTTCACGCAAAATTGTTTATATTAGTTTGGGGCAAAATATTGGACCTCTGACAAAGGTTGTTGTATTGGACGTTGTAGCTAGTGTAATTCCCTACATTTTGTTGTATAATATGTTATGCTCTAAAGCTTTTCATAAAACAAAGTTTTTAAAAAAAGTATTTTTCAATATTTCACTCAAAATGTTCTTTTTAGTTTGGGGCCGAATTTTGGACTTCTGGCAAAGGAGGACTTGTATTGGAGGTTGTAGCTTGTCCAATTACCTATATTTTGGTGTATAATATGTTTTGCTCTAAAGCATTGACGGCCAAACATGCCCTTGCGGGCAATGTGTTATTCTCTCTTATACACACGCAATACAAATATTCTCAGCAACAAAACAAACTATACACAAAACAAAAACAATTTAATTTAGTTGCTCTCTTTAAGAAATGATGCACAGAGAATATTTTCAAAACAATTACAAAATAATGTATGAATACTTTTTATAAAAAGATCTATTAGTCATATATATGTATAATTATATATTTTTATTTGTTCAAGCAATTAATCGCTTAAATTGTAACGATTAAACTATCGACTGTTAATCATTTGAGTACCTATTAGATACATTTAATACGTACGCAAACTTTATACATCATATACCGGCGGATAGAGAGGCAGATAAAAAAATCACCACTACACACACTCTGTTGGCATTTTTTCATTGAAATTGCACTGAAAAAAATATTTGGTTATTTTTAATTTTAAAGATTAAATTGCATTACTGTTAAATGCGAAAATTTATAAACAATGTGTAATCAATGTACTTAAGAATGATAATTTCTTCACATAGAAACAACATTTCTAATTAAAATGTACAAAAAAAGTATGAAACAAGATTAACTTATTTACTTTCATTGTTATGCATTCTAGAAAATTATTTAGAGTGTACGTTGTTTTTGTAAATTATGCTCTTGCTTTTGCAAGTTGTTTTTGTTTTTTCAAGTTGTGTTTGCAATTTCTTTAACAAAGCGACATCAACCTGCTTTGTTGAATGCTGTCAAGCAACTAAATAAAATATTTGTATTTTTGATGATCTTGTTTAGAGGTTCGTATGCGATCGTGTTGTGTACATGTAATTTGCCGAAAATCTTCGTTGTCAGAACAATACTAGCGCCGACGTCTGATATACATATATCAATATCTACATATGTACATATGTACATCAACACATTTTTAAATCAAAATATGCATCAATACATACTTTCATCAACAGATACACACAATAATACATACATTTCTTACGTTATTCATTTATAATACTAAATATGTACAAACATAAAATTTTTTTCAGTGCAAAGCACACATATTTCCATTTATGTTCTCTTTTATATTTTGCACTACATAATATGCGTTTTAAACATTCTCTTTCTGGCCACTGCGGCTCTAAAGCTTTTCATAAAACAAAGTTTTTAAAAAAGTGTTTTTTAATATTTCA
>NC_060953.1:24084969-24086153 GCF_022045245.1 Lucilia cuprina
CCAAACTCAAAAAACCATTTGGAGTAAAATATTGAAAAACATTTTTAAAATTATCGTATTGGAAAACACTTTTTTAAAAACTTTGCTTTATGAAAAACTTTAGAGCAATAGATATTATACAACAAAATGTAGGAAATCGGACTAGCTACAACGTCCAATACAACAACCTTTGTCAATAGTATAAAGTTCGGCCCCAAACTAAAAAACAATTTTGATTGAAATGTTAAAGAAAACTTCTTTAAAAACTTTGTTTAATGAAAAACATTAGAGCAAAAGATATTATGCACTTAAATGTAGGGAATTGTACTAGCTACAACGTCCAATACAACAAACTTTGTCAGAAGTCCAAAATTCGGCCCCAAACTAAAAAAAACAATTTTGATTGAAATATTAAAAAATATTTTAAAAATGTTCGTTTTATGAAAAACTTTAGAGCAAACCATATTATACACCAGTCCAAAATTCGACCCCAAGCTCAAAAAACCATTTTGAGTGAAATATTGTAAAATACTATTTTATAAACTTTGTATTATGATAAACCTTAGAGCAAAAGTATTATACACCAAAATGTAGCAAATGGACTAGCTACAACGTCTAATACAACAACCTTTGTCAGAAGTCGAAAATTCGGCCCCAAACCCAAAAAACAATATTGAGTGAAATAATGAAAAACACTTTTTTTCAAAACTTTGTTTTATGAATAATTTTATAGTAAAATGTAGGTAATCAACTAGCTACAACGTGTAATACAACAACCTTTGTCAGAAGTCAAAAATTCGGTCCCAAATTCAAAAAAACAATTTAGAGTGAAATATTGAAAACACCTTTTTAAAAACTTTAGAGCAAAACATATTATACATCAAAATGAAGGGAATTTCGACCCCAAACTCAAAAAACAATTTTGAGTGAAATATTGAAAAACAATTTTTTTAAAAACTTTGGTTTACGAAAAATTTTACAGCAAAACTGTTATACACCAAAATGCATAGAATCGGACTAGCTACAACGTGTAATACAACAACCTTTGTCAGAAGTCCAAAATTCGGCCCCAAACTCAAAAAACCATTTTGAGTGATATAATGAAAAACACTTTTTTCAAAACTTTTACAAACCAAAGTGTAGGGAATTGTACTAGCTACAACGTCCAACAACCTTTGTTAGAGGTCCAAAATTCGGCCACAAAC
>NC_060953.1:24086253-24105488 GCF_022045245.1 Lucilia cuprina
AGAAAATGACTTGAAGGTCAAAATGCACTTACAAACACTAATAACACTTTTAAATTCTACATAAATAATATTGAAGAAGACTTTACTCCCCCTACCAACATTTTTAAGGATAGGGCCATATTTTGCCCTACTTCCCTTTGAGCCCTCTTAAAAAATCTACGTTTTTGCCAAAATAAAAGTAAAAATATTCCGAAATAAAGTTAAAAAACAAACCAAATTTTATATTTTTTTAAATAATCCCCATTTTAACATACATACTGACTGGTGTAGGGTATCATATGGTTGGCTACGCCCGACTATACATTCTTACTTGTTTTTTTTAGTTTGGGGACGAATTTTGGACTTCTGACAAAGGTTGCTGTATTGGACGTTGTAGCTAGTCTGATTCCCTAAATTATGGTGTATAATATCTTTTGCTCTAAAGTTTTTCATAAGACAATGTTTTTAAAAAATTGTTTTTTACTATTTCACTCAAATTTTTCATAAAACAAAGTTTTTAAAATGGTGTTTTTCAATATTTCACTGAAAATTATTGTGTATAATATCTTTTGCTCTAAAGTTTTTCATAAAACAAAGTCTTTAAAGAATTGTTTTAAAATATTTCAATAAAAATTGTTTATTGAGTTTTGGGCCGAATTTTGGACTTCTGACGAAGGTTTTTGTACTGGACGTTGAAGCTAGTCTGATTACCTAAATTATGGTGTATAATATCTTTTGCTCTAAAGTTTTTCATGAAACAAAGTTTTTAAAAAATTGTTTTTACTATTTCACTAAAATTTTTCATAAAACAAAGTTTTTAAAATGGTGTTTTTCAATATTTCACTCAAAATTATTGTGTATAATATCTATTTTCATAAAACAAAGTTTTTAAAGAATTGTTTTAAAATATTTCAATCAAAATTGTTTATTGAGTTTTGGGCCGAATTTTGGACTTCTGACAAAGATTGTTTTTTGCTCTAAAGTTTTTCATAAAACAAAGTTTTTAAAAAATTGTTTTTTACTATTTCACTTAAATTTTTCATAAAACAAAGTTTTTAAAATGGTGTTTTTCAATATTCACTCAAAATTGTTTCTTGAGTTTGGGGCCGAATTTTGGACTTCTGACAAAGGTTGTTATAATGAACATTGTAGCTAGTCTAATTCCCTACATTGTGGTGTGTAATATGTTTTGCTATAAACTCTTTCGTAAAACAAAGTTTTTCAAATAGTGTTCTTTAACATTTCACTCAAAATTGTTCTTTCAGTTTGGGGTCGAATTTTCGACTTCTGACAAAGGTTTTGTAGATAGTCCAATTTCCTACATTTTGGTGTATAATACATTTTGGTGTATTATATGTTTTTCATAAAACAAAGTTTTTAAAAAAGTGTTTTTCAATATTTCACTCAAAATGTTTTTTTGAGTTTAGGGCCAAATTTTGGACTCCTGAAAAGGTTGTTGTATTGGACGTTGTAGCTAGTCCAATTCCCTACATTTTGATGTATAATATGTTTTGCTTTAAAGTTTTTCATAAATTAAAGATTTTAAAAAAGTGTTTTTCAATATTTCACTCAAAATTGTTTTTTTGAATTTGGGGCCAAATTTTGGACTTCTGACAAAGGTTGTTGTACTAGACGTTGTAGCTAGTCAAATTTCCTATATTTTTCTGTATATTACCTTTTGCTCTACAGTTTTTCATAAAACAAAGTTTTTAAAATGGTGTTTTTTCAATATTTCACTCAAAATTGTTTTTTGAGTTTGGGGACAAATTTTGGACTTCTGACAAAGGTTGAAGTCCAAAATGGGCGTTGTAGCTAGTCTAACTCCCTACATTGTGGTGTGTAATATGTTTTGCTCTGAAGTTTTTCGTAAATCAAAGTTTTTAAAAAGGTGTCTTTTAACATTTCACTGAAAATTGTTCTTTCAGTTTGGGGTCGAATTTTCGACTTCTGACCTTTTTAAAATGGTGTTTTTTTCAATATTTCAGTCAATATTGTTTTTTTAGTTTGGGGCCGCATTTTGGACTTCTGACAAAGGTTGTTGTACTAGACGTTGCAGCTAGTCAAATTTCCTATATTTTGCTGTATATTACCTTTTGCTCCACAGTTTTTCATAAAACAAAGTTTTTAAAATGGTGTTTTTTTCAATATTTCAGTCAAAATTGTTTTTTGAGTTTGGGGCCAAATTTTGGACTTCTGACAAAGGTTGTTGTACTGGACGTTGAAGCTAGCCTGATTACCTAAATTATGGTGTATAATATCTTTTGCTCTAAAGTTTTTCATAAAACAAAGTTTTTAAAAAATTGTTTTTTACTATTTCACTCAAATTTTTCATAAAACAAAGTTTTTAAAATGGTGTTTTTCAATATTTCACTCAAAATTGTTTTTTGAGTTTTTTTGGACTTCTGACAAAGGTTGTCATAATGGACATTGTAGGTGGTCTAATTTCCTACATTGTGGTGTGTAATATCTTTTCGTCTAAAGTTTTTCATAGAACAAAGTTTTTAAAAAAGTGTTTTTCAATATTTCACTCAAAATTGTTTTTTGAGTTTTTGGCCGAATTTTAGCCTTTAACAAAAAAAGTTTTTCAAAAACTTTTTCAATATTTCACTCAAAATGATTTTTTGAGTTTGGGGTCGAATTTTAAACTTCTGACAATGGTTGTTGTATTTGACGTTGTAGATAGTGCAATTCCCTATATTTTGGTGTATAATATGTTTTGTTCTAAAGTTTTTCATAAAACTAAGTTTTTTCAATATTTCAATCAAAATGGTTTTTTGAATTTGGGGCCGACTTTTGGACTTCTGAAAAGGTTGTTGTATTGGACGTTGTAGCTAGTCTGATTCCCTAAGTTTTGTTGTATAATATGTTTTGCTTTAAAGTTTTTCGTAAAACAAAGTTTTTAAAATAGTTCTCTTTAAAATTTCACTCAAAATTTTTTTAGTTTGGGGCCGAATTTTGGACTTCTGACAAAGGTTGTTCTATTGGACGTTGTAGCTTGTTTTTAAAAAAGTGTTTTTTACTATTTCACTCAAATTTTTTCATAAAACAAAGTTTTTAAAATAGTGTTCTTTAACATTTCACTCAAAATTGTTTTTTAGTTTGGGGTCGAATTTTCGACTTCTGACAAAGGTTTTTATAATGGACGTTGTAGATAGTCCAATTTCCTACATTTTGGTGTATAATATCTTTTGCTCTAAAGTTGTCCATAAAACAAAGTTTTTTAAAAAAGTGCTTCTCAATATTTCACTCAATTTTTTTTTAGTTTGGGCCGAATTTTGGACTTCAGACAAAGGTTGATGTATTGGACAATGTAGATAGTCCAATTCCCTACATTTTGGTGTATAATATCTTTTGCTCTAAAGTTTTTAAAAAAGTGTTTTTCAATATTTCACTCAAAATGTTTTTTTAGTTTGGGGCCGAATTTTGGCCTTTGACAAAAAACAAAGTTTTTAAAAAAGTGTATTTCAATATTTCACTCAAATTTGTTTTTTGAGTTTAGGGCCGAATTTTGAACTTCTGACAAAGGTTATAGTATTTGACCCCTCCAAACATTTAGAAGACAAAACTATTGCGCATCACCCCAGAAGCCACGTCATAAACACTTCTGGACGATTGTCAGACGAGAACGCACATTTTACAAAAACAAAATACATTGATTTCTAATTTTCGTCTTCTAGAAATATATTTTTTAGTTACTTCCGGATGATAGTTAGAAGAGTGCATCCATTTTGCTTAAACAGAAAACCATGACTGCTGATTTTTTTTCATCTGGAAGTATACGTTTTAGTGACTTCTGAATGAGAGTTGGGTGAGAACACCCATTTTACAATAACAAAATACACTGTTTTCTAATTTGTATCTTCTTGATTTGTATGTTTATGTCACTTCTGGAAGACAGTTTGAAGAGTGTTCACATTAATGTTGTATTTTATTCATCTGGAAGTGTGGATTGTATTCACTTCTGTACGATTTTCAGGCGAGAGCACACATTTTACAAAAACAAAATACATTGATTTATAGATTTCCCCTTCTGGAAGTATACTTTTAGGTTACTTTCGGATGATAGTAAGAAGAGTACAAAACCAAAAAATATTAATACTCCATTTTTTAGCGTGAACGCGAAAAAAAATAAAAATAAATAATGCAGAAATTTTGCTAAGTTCAGTGATGTTTCGTGTTTTGTCCAGTCATGTTCAGTTTTAATTATTCATTGTAAAACTTAAATGAGTTATTGAATTTAATATTTATAGAAAAATTGTGTAATTAATATATTGTGAGTCTTAAGTAATAAAAAACAATATGACAGTGTTGTGTTAAAAGTCACTGTTAATAAACATTCAAAAAGGTTTTGTTAATTGGTGAAGTTTATTAAATATATACCAAAAAGTAATTATCTTCAAGGATTATATAAATAAAATTAAAAAGTAAGTTGTCATATTTTACATTAAAATACTATTTTAGGAATAAGTTAACAACTCTAAACGGCTTCCATTTCCATTATTTTTAAACGAAATCTAATATGTTTAATTAAAAATGTTTTTATATTAAATTTCATCTTTCTTTTAATAGGTTTAGGAGTTATAAGCATTTAAAGACTTTTCCTATATCCGTTAGATGTGAATGTAATGAAAACTTTAGCTTGAATAAAGATTAAACCGGTTACATTGAATTAATACAATTTTACAGCAAAATAAATTATTTCGAATTATTTGAAATAAAATTTGAAGTAATAATTTCATACATTAATTTGAATGGTTTTTTGTCCATTAAATAAAGAAATTTACCCGAAAAAATAATTCCGATATAACGAATTTTTCGATTTAACATTATAACATTATATCATTCGTTATACCTGGATTTGCCTGTATTTGCGCGTTTAGGTCCTGTTTCTAGATTACATATGATCACTTTGAGCTAAAATTTTATTTGCATTTCATTATTGTATCAAAAAAAATACATTAAAAATTTACTTAAATTTAAAAAAAACAAGTAGGAAAGTATAGTCGGGCATGGCCGACCATATAATACCCTACACCATGACTATATTTTAAATTTTTTTATAAAGAATCTTTTATGTTGAATATTACCATAATTCCAAAATATTTAAGCAAATATTAAGCAAAAATGTCTAAATGAGTCTTTATATAGGTCATAAATATTTTTAAAACATCCTTTTTAAATACAATTTTATTAATTTTCATATATATAGCTTTGGAGATTAATTATTCTAATTATAGGTACTTTTTTAGTTATTAACACCAGGTCTTTCTATGACCTTTATATGATATTAATATTCTTAAGTTTTTGAAAGTGTAAAACTCCTTAATTAGAAGAGAGCGAACAAAAAATAGTATTGCAGTAAGTGTTAAAAGCAATATCCCGTTTAGGGTCGTTAAGGTGTTTGTTTCATCGTTACACAGTGGGGCAGAATGGAAATTTTTTTGAAATAAATCTGGCATTTCTAAACGGCTGATCCGATCGGGATAAAATTTGGCGTGAGCATAGCCAAGGAGTATTCCAGTTTAAGTTTTGAAGATGAAACCCGCAGATGCCCCAGGAGCTGTGGCGGCTCAAAGTAGGGTATCTACGACATGTAAAATTTTTAAACTCGTGCCATTTTTTTGTTTTTCACCCAAATACAAAGATTTTCTGAAAGCGCTCGACGAGATCTTGAAAAAACATGCTTGGACATACTAATTATCTCTTATAATATCCGAGTTATAGGCATTTAAAAATTTAGTGATACAAAATTTACCATACCTTGGTCCGCCTTTTTTTGAATACCGGGCGTAATTTTGGACAAAATGGACTCAAAAAAAATTCAGATCAATATCATTTACAGATCCAAAAATACACGTTTTTTAATTTGTAAATTCAAAAAATTTTAGATTTTTGCCGTTTTTAGCCCAAAATGTGTCTTAACTCTTTTATTAATAAAATAAAATTTTCTTTAAGAACATATAACAATTTTATAGTTTTCTAAAAGGTATCTTTACGCAGAACGCTTTGGCGTAAAAAACTTGTCCTATTTTTTGAAAATGTTACCACTGCGTCCTTCCAAATATGACCTATTTTTTATCAAAACTTCAACTTTGGGCGACATGTTCTAAAATCCCAAAGCTGGGATCAAAAAACTGAAAGCAGTTTTGGAAACCTCAATATGTTTTCTATTTACTCCAAAAGTATTTTCCCAGCCCTGAAAGAAATGTGGACCCTATGGGCAAAAATGTAAAAAATCCCATTTTTGGAATTTTCATTCCTATTTTTGGGAATTGCGGGATGCCCTTTGACCTTTTCAATTTTTTTTGCATTTTCTTATTTGAAATGACAAATTTAACAAGCGTTGAAGATTTCATTGAGTTTTGTTCATAAATAAAGATTTTGTCATATATTACATATTTGTTAAATTTCTAAAACTATGATTTATATCAAAATTTTAATAGGGTCGCAGATAGCTACAACAATTTAGTCCATATTTATCTCTTAATATCTTTTTTAGTTAGATATGGAAATTCTCGACCTTTTACAAAAAATTTCAAGCCAATATCTCAATTACATTCAAAAATATGTTCATTTAAACCTGTATCCTTTAATTTCATCTTTTTCATATTTTAGTATTAAGTATGACAGAACATACATTTGGTGTTGAATAAAATATTTGGACAATTTTTAAAAATTATTTAGTTAATTATTTTATTAAAGACTTTAACATTGTATATACAATAAAAAATATAATTTTATTATGAGCCACGCACAACAACACCTAAATCACCCCACACAAACCACCTTTCCCGCCCACCGAAATATAAAACACAATTTAATACAATATCATCAGTTAGTATAATAGCTTTTTTATTTGAACTGTTTATCTTAAACATAATACAATTAATTCTTACAACCTACTTATATAGTTAATTCCTAACACTACTTATTTTCTATAAAATAATCTGTCATATCGGTATACATATCCAGAAGGTAATATAAGTCCTTTAAATCTTCCTCGTTTTGAGATGATAAAGTTTCATAAGAAATCCATCTTTTTCGCATAGTTGAACTAACAGGATCAGAAGATAGAAGTAAACTATTAAAAATATGTTCATTCTGTGATTGCCTGGAGCATTTTCTTGAGCTGAAAAGTTGAACATGCTTAAAATCTCGATTCCTCGCTTCCTGGGCTTCTTCTTTTAACTCTCCAAGTGGAAGAATATTCGATTCAATTATTATTTGACCATGACACAATACTTTGTGTACTGTTGGTGTTAGTTCCCTCCATGGTTACAGAGACACAAGTAATTTAGAAATTTCAGATGTATATTCCCCAAATCGATTTCCATTAATTTTATGTTTACTATTCAGTGCCATTAAAATAGTGTTAACTCTTCAAAGCAACTCCTTGTCGATTCCAGTTATTTTTGAAGTAATTTCAAAATCACGAAAAAACCTTCTCGCCGTATTACCGTCATTTGTACTACCGCAACTTGGAAGTGGTTTGTCGATGTTTAATCCCATCTGAACTTTAAATTCTTCTTGGATTCTGCTTTTTTCCGCAGCTCTCAGTTCTTTCAATTCTTCATTATTTTTTGTTGATTTAGTAAGATTCTCTGGCACACTTCTATATTTGAGGTCGTATGCTATGTGTAAAAAGTAATCCAAAAATCGTATTCTGGCATGAAGTGGTGAAATTCCGAAAGACAGGACTTCTTCATTAATACTTCCGCTTTTGTTTACATTTGAGAATTGCGACTTTTTCTCATTACATATTGAGCATCTCCAGAAGGAAGAAGTTCTGTTATGGCATTGCTGACCTTTCCATCAATCATTGTTAAGCTTAGCTGATATGATACGTTAATAGAGAATTCCTTTATTTTTATGCAAATGGGCTCCAGTGCATTTATTTCATATTTTAAATATTCCACTAAATCTTTTGTTGTTTTCTTTGACTCCTTTTTGCATTCAAATCCAATGGGTCTACAAAATTTTTTTGAACCCGGAGTTGTATTGATCCATATATCTTCAAATGAATTTCCGATGCTTGACGATGATGGATTAAGGGAATATCAACGAATTCGTAATGGCACTAATGATGACATACACTTTTGTAGACTGCTAATGTCCGACTTCCACAAGCTTGTTTGAATTTTGGAAGTGCTAATAAACCGCCACATCCCCACTTACACATTAAGACAACATCACAGTTATGAATTTTCCTTAGTTGGTCTTCTGAAAAGTCTGACACAATTCTTGATGCTGTGTTTTCGAGCAAAGATGATATATCAATACAAGCTTCCACATCATTAACAGCAATAGGTGATGGTGGGATAGTTTGTTTTTTTTTTTCCTGGATCGCCATGTATGATGGTAACATATTGTGTCCTTTTTCATGCAGAGCTTTCCTTAATATTTGGTACTTATTTCGACTGAGACCCAGTTCCAACATAAGCGCTATTGCTTCCTCTTCAGTAAAATTTGATTGTGATGTTGGAGTTGGTATACTTTCCACAATTCGCTTAAGTCGTTTTGGTGATGCATTAGGAAGAATAGTTGTAATATGTACGGCATCCATAAGTTCGTTTTCCTTTTTCAGCATTTCGTTAAATGTATCAGCAATTTCCTCATTTGAGATTGAAAAAAGTTTTTGTGTGACCCTCTTTTTTTTTGACCTTGAACATAAGTCTTCGTATGACTTGCAAGGCGCTCCTGTTGATGTGTTGTAAGTTGAGATTTCCGTAGTAGTTTCCATCCAACTACAAAATTTTAATCGAAATTTCTTTTGATTTCCATCCACAGACTTACTTTTTACATCAAAAAGTTTAAAAAGTTTTTTGATATGCCTGTTTTGTCTACTTTTCTACTATATGTAGTTTTTATATAATTTGAAATGTCTTCAATTCTTTCTGGCCCTTTTGAAGATATACTTCATAAAACGGAACGGCCTATAAGGTCCAAATTCAAAACCTAAACTCGACAACACCTCCTCTTTGTGCATACCAAATTTCATTAAAATCGGATTAACCGTTTAGAAGTTACCGAATTATTTCACTCTTTTTTTTCCTATACCACTGTGCCATGTCTGTTGAATTTTTTTCATCTGGAAGTATACGTTTTAATAACTTCTGTATGAAGGTTGGGTGAGAACACACATTTTACAATAACAAAATACATTGTTTCCTAATTTGTATCTTCTTGATTTGTATTCACATTAATGTTGTATTTTATTCATCTGGAAGTGTGGATTGTAGTCACTTCTGTACAATTGTCAGACGAGAGCACACATTTTACAAAAACAAAATACATTGATTTCTAGTTTTCGCCGTCTGGAAGTATACTTTTAGGTTACTTCCGGATGATAGTAAGAAGAGTACAAAAACAGAAAAATATAAATACTCCATTTTTTAGCGTGAAAAAAAATAAAAATAAATAATGCAGAAATTTTTCTAAGTTTAGTGATGTTTTGTGTTGACTGAACATGTTCAGTTTTAATTATTCATCGTAAAACTTAAATGAGTTATTGAATTTAATGTTCATAGAAAAATAGTGTAATTAAAATATTGTGAATCTTAAGTAATAAAAAACAATATGACAGTGTTGTTTTAAAAATCAACTGTTAATAAACATTTAAGAAGGTATTCTTAATTGGCGAAGTGTATTAAATATATACCAAAAAGTATAAGGAAGGATTATATAAATAAAATTAAAAAGTAAGTTGTCATATTAAAATACTATTTTAGGAATATGTTAACAACTCTCAACGGCTTCCATTTCCATTATTTTTAAAAAAGTCTAATATATTTAATTAAAAATGTTTTTATTTTAAATTTCGACTCTCTCTTAATTCGTTTAGGAGGTATTAGAATTTAAAGGCTTTTTCAAGTTGTACATTTCGACTTTCATTTGATGAACATTGCATTTTTAACATATTTAGATTTATTTGAGTTAAATCTTAACTTTCAATATTTTTAAAACTATTTGCGCGTTTAGGTCTGGAATCATTATATTGAAATTAATACTACTGTTTTATACATAAATTATTTTTTGATTTGGGTCACTCGACAAGAAATAGCCCATATAAGAGATTTAATATTGAAATCAGATAGTTTTAAACCCACATTTTTTAAATAAATACAATTTTATTAATTTTCATATAGCTTTGGATTTAATTATTCTAATTGTAGGTACTTTTTTAGTTATTAACACCAGGTCTTTCTATGACCTATCATATGATACTAATATTTTTAATATTTAGCATGCAGTTCCCAAGATATTGAACCTAAGTATTAGAATAGAGCAAACAAAAAATTGTATTGCAATATTAGTGTCAAAAGCAATATCCCGTTTAGGGTCGTTAAGGTGTTTCTATCGTTAGTGACTGCAAATAATTTAAAAAATAATCCATGACATAGTAATTTCAGATCTTTATAGACGGTTTAATTCCAAGTTATTGAAAAAATGTTCATGAAAGGTAATGTTTTTATTAATTCAAAACAATAAATATATTTATTAATTTTTAATTATTTTATTTTTTAGAAAGCAGTAGCTAATATTGTACCCCCTATTAAAATACTTCTAACCGAATTAAAATATAAAAAAGGGATCTGGTAAGTTATATATGTCTTATTTCATCACGTGGTTCCATTAAAAATGTCGACTATTTGCAGACAAAAATGGAAAAATGGATCCGTTTAAACATTGGTGGTAAATGTATTGGACATGAGAGAATCCAATTTTTATTGCTTCCTAAAGTATAACTGGTAATTTCAATAAATACAAAAGTACAACGTTTTACAATTTTTGGAAGTATACCAGTCAGCAGTTGGAATATTAATACAGATTCTCAGAAAATTATCTTATTATAAGGTAATAATTCTAAATTTTTGATACATATGTACATTAGACCGGCTCACTCTGTATGGAAAGCTAAAACGTGTTTTTGTTACCCCTCCCAAAATTTACCTTGCTTTGTTTTATGATGATTCCCAAAATATTTAAAGTGACTGCTGGACCAAATTAAAAAAAGGTATTTTGGAATTATTTTTTTTTTAATTTTTGTTTGTTTTGAAACAAAATATAAAATACGGGTTATCGTTTAATAGGTATTTTAAAGTCGCGTCCAATGATGTATTAATCATAAATAACCGTTTGCTTATAATTGTCATATTCCAAAATATTTAAAATTGTTAGGTTTTTACTAAAAAAATGAATGAAATGAAATATATGCACAATTTTGCATATTTTGCGCACCACTAGACTTGGCTTCAAAAAATGATAGATACCACATACTGTATATATTGTTTAAGAAATGCTGTATAATTTAAAACAAAATAACTGAAAAGGGACTTTTTGTAACCGGTTCAGCTCACGAACGGCCATCGATAGACTAGAATTATTTTGGGAACCATTATAAAACATAACAAAGATTTTTTGAAGCTGGATAAAATATTGAATTTAACATGAAGAATCGTGTTCCCATACGATATTTTCTTTAAAACTGTCCAGCTCACGAATGGACAACACTTAACCGAAAATATTTTGGGTAACATCATATTACATAACAGCGAATATTATGAGGGGGGGTAACTCAAGCACCATTTTTTGTGAGTCTGTCTAATGTACATATATTACTTTTTTAGATTAGTTGTTAAATCAATTATATTTTCTACTATTTTAATTTCAATTAATTCAATAAAAACTATAAAATTTCATTTTATTTAGATTTATTTTTATAGATTATATTTTGGTGAATATTCAAATAGAAGAAAAGAAAACTCATCTTCTAGAAGACGAGAATACTCATCTTCTAGAAGAAGAGAATATTCTTCTTCTAGAATAAGAGAAAACTCATCTTCTAGAAGAAGAGAAAACTCATCTTCTAGAAGATAAGATAGGAACACTTCTAGAGGATACTAGGTAGTCACTTCAAGAAGTGACTTCCTAGTTACATCTAGAAGAGTCTTTGGCAATACCTTACTTCCAAGAGTCATTTAGAAGTTTCTTCTGTGGGTCTTCCAGAAGTATCTTCCACGTTACTCTTAGGCGTTTCCCAGCTCGGCATCAGTTCTTCCCGACTGGTGACAAGAATTCTTATACTTCCGCAACATCGCTGGCGAGCTTTTAGCACGTTTGGAAGTTTCACACGGGTAACTTCCGCAATAGAAAATGTTTGTAGGGATCATATCAGTAAAATCGAATAAAATATAAAACAATAACAAATGGTTGAATGTTTGTGGAATATTTTTATACATATATTTTTTTATTTATACAATCAAATAGTTTATATACATTTTATTTAGATATTTAAAATTATCCTTTACGATCTGCATCTCTACTTCAAAAAAATGAATCTGCTTCGTTAATTTAACAATTGTGTGTTATTATTTGTATTTTAATTTTGTTTTCGTAAATATTTTTAAATATTTCAACAAAGCAAATGTATCACTAATGCGCATTCAAAAAGGCATGTGTCAGGAAAAGTAATTCCATGATTTCTAAATTCATATATATTTCTTATTAATTAAAACAAGTATGTTTGTTATTTTGCTTATTGCCTGAACCAATTACATATTTTGTCTATCAAATATATAGTTTTAGTAAACTATTTCCAAAATATTATAAAATTCTAATGTGTTTTGGATATATTGGACATTTATGTGTTTTGCATACTTTTCGTAAAAAAAAATTAAATATATCAATTATTATTTTCAGTGCAAAGAATGAACAACTACTTGTTTGTTTTACATTGTTAATTTTCCACAACGATTTTTTTTACATCAAAAATAGCATTATGACCCTTATAATGTTTTGGACATTTTTAACTTAAACTATATAGTTGATAGGCAAATTATATAATTTGTTGAGAAAATAGTTAGTTTTCTTAAGAAAAACATAAATTCTACTTGAAGTAAAATCATTGTGGAAAATTTACTATGTTTAAAACCCAAAAAATTTACAAAAACTAGCAATTGTTGACTATGCTGCATAATGAAATCCAACAAATTTCACAAAAAAACTAAATAGTTGTAGTAAAAAATTTCCAAATATTATAGAAATTCTAACGTTTTTTTCAGGGAATAAACAAAATAACAGACATACTTTTTTTAATTAAGAATAAATAAATATGTACATAGAAAAATGATTGTGATTACTTTTCGTAGTGGAAAATAATAATGTTTAAAACCTAAAAATGTGCAAAAGTAAGTGAACTCCGACGAATTTCACAAAATCGTTAAATATACAATACTGACGTGTTTCTTAAAATAAGAAAAAAAAAAACAATGATTTCACAAAATATGAAGATTTAAAAGTTGCTAGTTTTTGTACTTTTTTGGGTTTTAAAAATAGTTAATTTTCCACAATGATTTTTCTAAAAAAATAATTAATGTTTTTATTTTTTTTAAGAAAAACTACTACAAACATTACCATTTTAGTCAAATTATACAATCGTTTTATAATATTAGCTTTTCATTATATACTTTAACATTTTCACAAAAAACTTTATTTTGTGAAATTAAAGAACTCGTTGAATTTATATTTGAAAATAGACAATTTTAAATTTACTGAATATAATCTTTGATATTTTGGAATTACTTTTCGTAGTGGAAAATAATAATGTTTAAAATGTTCACAAAATCGTTCCATAACAATACTGGCGTATTTCTTATATAATAAAAAAACAATGATTTCACCAAATATAAATATTTAAAAAATACCTGACACTTGCTTTTTTGAATGCGCATTAGTGAAACATTTGCTTTGTTGATATATTTAAAAATATTTACGAAAACAAAAGTAAAATACAAATAATTGCACACAATCGTTAAATTAACGAAGCAGATTCATTTCTTTGAAGTAGAGATGCAGATCGCAATGGATAATTTTAAATATCTAAAAAACTGCGATATGTATATAAACTATGTGATTGTATAATTATATTATACAAAAATATAATGTACAAAAATATTCCACAAACCTTTGTCAGAAGTCCAAATTTCAGCCCCACTCTCAAAAACAAATTTCAAAGTTTGTAGTCAAATTATAAAGTATGTCGAAAATTAAACATTTGGACTTATTGATAATTTCATGTTAAATATTCGATAAAATTTTTTTATTTTCATAAATATTAAAAATTGTTTTTTGAGTTTGTGGCCGAATTTTGGACTTCTGACAAAGGTTGTTGTATTGGACGTTGTATCTAGTCCAATTCCCTACATATTGGTGTATAATATGTTTTGCTCTAAAGTTTTTCATAAAACAAAGTTTTTAAAAAAGTGTTTTTCAATATTTTACTCCAAATTGTTTTTTGGTGTATAATATGGTTTGCTCTAAGTTTTTTCATAAAACGAACGTGCAGATGAATATTTCCTGGCGTTACACACGGAATGAAAAAGTTATAAGTTATAATTATAAAAAGTTATAAAAAAGTATTTTTGAACATTTCACTCAAAATGTTTTTTTTAAAAAATTTAAAAAGCTGTTATTTAACATTTCACTCAAAATAGTTCTTTTAGTTTGGGGCCGAATTTTGGACCTCTCCAAAAGTTGTTGTATTGGACGTTGTAGCTAGTCCATTTCCCTACATTTTGGTGTATAATATGTTTTGCTCTAAAGTTTTTCATAAAACAAAGTTTATTAAAGTGTTTTCAATATTTCACTCAAAATTGTTTTTTTTTAGTTTGGGCCGAATTTTGGACCTCTTATAAAGGTTGTTGTATTGGACGGTGTAGCTAGTCCTATTCCCTACATTTTGATGTATAATATGTTTTGCTATAAATTTTTTCATAAAACAAAGTTTTTAAAGAAGTGTTTTTCAATATTTCACTCAAAATGCTTTTTTGAGTTTGGGGCCGAATTTTAGACCTCTGATAAAGGTTGTTGTATTGGACGTTGTAGCTACTCCAATTGCCTATATATTGGTGTATAACATGTTTTGCTGTAAAGTTTTTCATAAAACAAAGTTTTCAAAGAAGTGTTTTTCATTCAAAATTGTTTTTTAGTTTGGTTCCGAATTTTGGACTTCTAAGAAATTTTGTTGTATTGGACGTTGTAGCTAGTTCAATTGGCTGTATATTGGTGTATAATATGTTTTGCTGTAAATTTTTCATAAAACAAAGTTTTTAAAAAAGTGTTTTTCAATATTTCACTCAAAATGATTGTATTGGACGTTGTAGCTAGTCAAATTCCCTACATATTGGTATATAATATGTTTTGCTCGAAAATTGTTTTTTGAGATTGGGGCCGAATTTTGGACTTCTAACAAAGGTTGTTGTATTGTACGTTGTAGCTTGTTTATTTGCCCACATATTGGTGTATAATATGTTTTGCTCTAAAGTTGTTCATAAAACAAATTTTTAAAAACTGTTTTTCAATATTTCACTCAAAATTGTTTTTGAGTTTGGTGCCGTATTTTGGACTTCTGACAAAACGTTAGCATTTGAAAATATTTATGAATTTAAAGGTTTACTTTATCTTTTACAAAATTATATTAATTTATAAAACAAAAAATAAAGACTATATTTATATGAAAAAATACTTGTTAATTTTTTTAGGGATAAAGAATAAAATATTGATCGTAAAAAGCGGCTGTAAAAATTCATAAAAATGTAGGTAGTAAAACATGCCTAATAAATGTATGGATGAAAATAATAGTGCTATGTAAATTCTCTAAAAGATGTTGAGTTTTCCCTAGTTAATTTGTCACTTAAAAAACATTAGGTAGGCATATTATATATCAATGGAAACGTAATTTTGTATATAATTTTTGAAAATTAAAAAATTCGGGAAATGCTTTTTTAAAAAAATTAAAAAATGTTTTTTATTAAGTTTTTGCGAAGATACAAATTTTTCAAATTGCAAGAAAAATTTTATTTATGAATATTTTTTGATGAAATTTTACAGCTAGGTAGATTTTTTTACTCAAAATCCAAAATTAAATAAAAATTTCGAAGTTTCTTATTAGAAATCCAAAAAAGTTTTAAAAATACCAAAAATGGGATTTTTACCTATTATATTCATAGCAGGGGCGGGGTTATCGAAACCCGTTACAAAATGATTAAGACATATTGGTTCATATAAAACGGGTCACTATAATTTGATATCGACTATGCGATTTGAGAATTTTTGTTCAAAATTGAATTTTCCATAAAAAGTAGGGTTTTTTGGATGGACCTGGTCCCCTCGGTATCAAACCTTTTTATGTTTTGTTTCATTTATCGTATTTTATGTAAAGTCAGCTTTCCAAAAAGTATAAATTCTATATAAATCTTCTTAGAAACTTTTTAGATAACTTAAAAAGAAAAAGATACTTTTTTTCCCAAAAAATGGCAAAAAATCGTTTTTTTATTTTTTAAATTAAAATGCCTATAACTTTGGACTCAGTCATGATTTTTACATAATTCTTTCACTGCTTGCTATATAATCTTGTTGTTAAAAGAATAAATCGGGAATATTTGGACCCGCTATTATCAAAAAACTAAAGTAAGAACGATAAAAATTTTAATTTTCAAATGCGAATATCCCCTAAACTATAAGATATAATTTACTGCTACGATTACATATAGTGCTCGATGAGGAGATTCTATACACGAAATTTTTTTTAAGTCGAAACTCAAATGAAGAAATATGATCGTTTTAAAAATTTAACATAGCCGAGGTGTCCTAATTTGAGGATCCCCCGCCGGGCCAACGGTAGGCCTATAAGTCCCAAATTCAAAACATAAACTCGACAATACCTCCTCTTTGTACATACCAAATTTCATTAAAATCGGATTAACCGTTTAGAAGTTACCAAATTATTTCCTTTTTTCCTATACCACTGTGGCGTTGTATCTAGTCCAATTCCCTACATTTTGGTGTATAATATGTTTTACTCTAAAGTTTTTTATAAAACAAAGTTTTTAAAAAAGTGATTTTCAATATTTCACGCAAAATTGTTTTTTGAGTTTGGGGCCGAATTTTGTAGCTATTCCAATTCACTACATTTTGGTGTATAATATATTTTGCTTTAAATTTTTTCAAAAAGCAAAGTCTATAAAGAAATGTTTTTCAATATTACACTCAAATTGAGTTCAAAAGTGTCACAATGCATATGAGCAATGTAACATAAAGTCCATGGATTTCAAAGAGTCCATTTATCAAAAAATGCTTAATTTAGCGAAGCCGGTATTCGAAATACCCAGAGTTTAAAACCTCTGCGCCCGGCCGAAGGCCAGCTATCCAGAACACTTTTTAAATGGAAACTAAAATGCAACATACACCAAATTTAGGATAAATTCCTTTGGGATAAGAGTATCCCTTTTTTAAATTCTTTGCAAATTTGCAAATACAGTTCTGTTTTAAATGTGATACAATGTCAATGGATATTATAACACTTTTAAAAATTGTCATAACGTCCATGGACACTATGAAACAAATATATGCTAATATATTTATAAAATTTCACATTTAATAATTTTATGAAAATACAACAAATATTATTACATAAAATAATTTTTACAAAATCGCGCGACTTAATAAAAAAATATTTTATATAATAATAATTGTTGTATTTCATGTATTTTACAAAATTTAAGAATGAAAATTTGCCCAAAAGGAGAAAAAGTTTTGTTTTGGGGTATTTCTTCGTTTCACAACATTGGGGACATTTTTTTGCAAAATGCAGTATTACCCCAAATGTAAAAATGTTGAAAACAAAAATTTCGTGTTTTTGTTTTCTGTATCCTTGTTGGGGCCATTTTACCTGGGGCCATAATTCGCAGCGCCGTACTAGACGTTGTACTTAGTCCAATTCCCTAAATTTTGGTGTATAAAATGTTTTGCTCTAAAGTTTTTCATAAAAAAGTTTTTAAAAAAGTGTTTTTTAATATTTCACTCAAAATTGTTTTTTAGTTTGTGGCCGAATTTTTCACTTCAGGTAAAGGTTGTTGTATTGGACAATTCCCTACATTTTGGTGTATAATATCTTTTGCTTAAAGCATATTCAAAGAAGAGAAAAACGTTTATTTCTAAACAAAGATTAAAGCTTTTAATGTAAAATGTTTAAAAAATGTATTAAAAATATTGTTTTTATGTATTTTAATATTATTTAATATCATTCCTGAAAAGTTTTTGGAGTGTACGAGTTTTTTGCAAGTTATTACAAATTTTTGCAATTTTTACACTCTTGCTATGAGTTTTATTTATAATCGGGTTGTGTACATGTGAATTGCCGAAAATCTTCGTAATTAGAACAATCTACACCAGCGTTGCGCGTTCATATTTTGGTGTATAATATGTTTTGCTCTGAAGTTTTTCATAAAACAAAGTTTTTAAAAAAATGTTTTTCAAAGTTTCTAAAAAGTGCTCTAAAATTTTTCGTAGAACAAAGGTTTTAAAAAAAGTGCTCTTTAACATTTCACTCAAAATGGTTTTTTGAGTTTGGGGCCGAATATTGGACGTCTGACAAAGGTTGTTGTATTGGATGTTGTAGCTAGTCTAATTCTCTACATTTTGGTGTATAATACCTTTTGATCTTAAGTTTTTTCATAAAACAAAGTTTTTAAAAAAGTCTTTTTCAATATTTCATTCAAAATTGTTTTTTGAGTTAGAGGCCGAATTTTGGACTTCTGACAAAGGTTGTTGTATTCGTTGTTGTATCAAGCTCACTGCCTTACATTTTGGTGTGTAACATGTTTTGCTCTAAAGTTTTTCGTAAAACAAAGTTTTTAAAAAGATGTTCATTAACATTTCACTCAAAATTGTTTGTTTTTAGTTTGGGGCCGAATTTTGTTTTTCAATATTTCACTCAAAATTGTTTTTTGAGTTTGAGGCCGATTTTTGGACTTCTGACAAAGTTGTTGTATTGGGCGTTTTATCTAGCTCACTGCCCTACATTTTTGTGTGTAATATGTTTAGCTCTAAAGTTTTTCGTAGAACAAAGTTTTTAAAAAAGTGTTCTTTAACATTTACTCAAAATTGTTTTTTTTTTTTAGTTTTGGGCCGAATTTTGGACTTCTGACGAAGGTTGTTGTATTGGACGTTGTAGCTAGTCCAATTCCCTACACTTTGGTGTGTAAAATGTTTTGCTCTAAAGTTTTTCATAGTAGAAATTTTTTAAAAATGTGTTTTTCAATATGTGACGGTTGAGATTTTATATTTCATTGACCAAATATTTTATCCCGTTTATTGCCTTAATTCTGCCCAACACTGAGATTAAGGAATGATCGTCAATAATCATTATTGTGATTGGTTACTTTGTTATTAAACTTTCACTGAACGTATACTTTTCA
>NC_060953.1:24105588-24111985 GCF_022045245.1 Lucilia cuprina
AAAGTATACGTTCAGTGAAAGTTTAATAACAAAGTAACCAATCACAATAATGATTATTGACGATCATTCCTTAATCTCAGTGTTGGGCAGAATTAAGGCAATAAAGGGAATAAAATATTTGGTCAATGAAATATAAAATCTCAACCGTCACAACACAGATGATTTTCTAATTTTCCCAAAATAAAGAAAATTAGCTGGAAAACGGGTTTTCTTGGACTATTTAGGGCTTCAAATCTTTTGCATGGTAGGTTCCAATTATATTACCGTTAAGATCTGAAACTTTGTAGTAACAGTTTCCAAGTTTATCGACAACTCGACATTTTATAAATTTATGGGCTAATTTTGAATTGAAATGGTCTAATTTCTTACTTAGTGCAAAATTACGTCGGTATAACTCATCACCAACTTTATATTCTATTGGACGTGATCTCAGGTTATAGGATTTTTGATAACTATTGTAGGCGGTGTTCAAATTTTCCTGTACTTTGGAACGAATTAATTACAATTTATCTGAATGGTCAATATTCTCGCCCATTTCCAAATTATTTAAATTACGTAACAGATTATATGATTTAGCATGGGTAATCATTTGATTACCGAAAAGCACATAAAATGGAGAAAAACCTATGGTCGTGTCAATCATACTACGTAATGCCACTGAAATATAACTAATATTGGCATCCCAATCCCGTTGATCCTTCTTTAAATAAGAACGGATGGCCGCTATAATGGATCTGTTAAGCCGTTCAGACGAGTTTGATTTCGGACTGTATATGGCGGTGAAGATATGTCTGATACCATATTTTGACATTAAGTTCTCAAAGGCAACTGACTTAAATTGAGGACCGTTGTCACTCACGACGAATTCCGGAACTCCAAAAAGGTGAAAAACCTGAGTTTCCAAAAATTCCAGAATGTCATTAGTGGTAGATTTTCGAATACATTTAATAATTGGAAATTTTGTTAAATGATCAACTACAACAAATATACCAGTATGCCCATTCTTTGACCTAGGATAGGGCCCTAAAAAGTCCATGTAGATTCTCTGGAAAGGACGTTCGGACACTGGTCTCACTCCCATTAATGGTCTCAAAATAACGTTAGGGGCTTTTGACTGTTTACATGTTTCACACCGAGATATAAAATTTCTAACCTGTAGAGACATTTTAGGCCAAAATAAGTTCCTACGTAATCTTTCCAGAGTTTTCCCTATACCTCCGTGGGACGAGGTTGGAGGACAATGTGCTCTTTTTATAGTATCCTCTGTCAAATCTTGAGGAACCCAAAGTTTCCAGGACGTCGATTCACTTACGGGATCTCCATTCGCAAATTTCACACGCTTATATACATATCTATCAATCACTGTCAAATCTGGAAATAATGTTTTATTTTCCATAATTTTGTTTCGAAGTTTTACATATTCGTCACTATCAAAATACTCTGATTCAAGGTCAATTTCAGGTCCTACATCGGTAGGCGAAATAGCTTCCAAAGATAATCTGGAAAGCGCATCAGGTACAGTATTCAGACTACCCTTCCGATGTTCAATGGCAAAATTAAAACTTTGGAGTTTTAGTGACCAGCGAGCTAGTCGTCCGTTTAAGTCCGTCTGTCTCATCAGCCACCTAAGGCTGGCATGGTCCGTCACAATTTTAAATTTATGTCCTTCGACATATTCCCGAAATTTGCCAACACACTTCACCGCCGCTAAACATTCTAGCTCGGTGATAGAATAATTTTTCTGAGCTCTATTAAGTTTGTACGAATAGTATGATATAGGCCTCTCTATGCCATCTTCGTCTTCTTGAGCTAGCACACCACCGATGCCTAGCTTTGAGGCATCACATTGAATGATAAACGGTTTTTCGAAATTTGGTGTGATTAACACAGGTGCGGTTGTAAGGCATTCTTTAATCTTTCCAAAAGCATGTTGGGCTTCATCTGTCCAAGTAAAACTTTTAGTCTTTTTCGTCAAGTCAGAAATCGGAGCTGTCAAAGTAGAAAAATTGTCAATAAAGCGTCTGTACCAACTGGCAAGACCTAGGAAAATTCTAACTTCTCGGACGGACTTCGGAGGTTCTAAGTCTATAATCGATGATATCTTTGTCGGGTCAGTTTTGATTACGCCATTGCCTATGACATAGCCTAGGTATTTGACCTCTCTTAGGCACCACTTGCACTTAGAGATGTTCAAGGTTAATCCAGCCTTTCTTAAAAGATATGCAATTTCTGCTAAAAGGTCCAAATGATCTTCAAATGTTTGCGATATTACGAGTAAATCGTCTAAATAGACAAATCTCTATTTCTCAAGTTAGCCGGGACGACAATATCCATTAGACGGCTCATTGTTTGGGGGGCATTGGTTAAGCCGAATGGCATTACTTTGAAACGATATAGAGGTCTATTCGGAATAGTAAAGGCAGTCATATTTCGAGATTCAGCGGTCAATGGTATTTGCCAAAACGCATGTTTTAGATCCAGAGACGAAATGTATTCTGCCTTTGGTAGACGGGATAATATGTTATCAATTTTAGGCTGAGGATATGCATCCTTCACCGTCACCGCATTCAGTCGTCTTGAATCTAAACACAATCTAGATTTACCTTCCTTCCTAACCAGTGTTACTGGACTACTCCATGGGCAGTTTGGCGGAGCCTTTTCTATTATACCCATGTCCAGCATGTGATCGACCTCCTCATGAATCAACTTCTCTATAGCGGGGGATACTGAAAAATATCTTTGCTTTACTGGCTTCGTGTCTTTCTCTATTTCAATAGTATGTTCTAGTAAATTGGTCTTTCCTAACCCGTTATGTTCAAACGATGGAAATAAAGCAATGATATTCTTCAATTTCTCTCGCTCTAAAGAAGTTAATTGAAAAAATATCCTTATTCAAAAGGTTAAAAGAGTTAACAAAATCTATACCCAAGTATAAATCATTTTTCAGGTCAGGAATTATATAAACCTTAATTTTTCTTCTCAAGTTCCTAAAATCGATTTCCAAATCAACAAATCCTAAAACTCGATATTTAGAACCACCAGCGGCTGCAACAAACTCATTAAGAGGGGTAAACGACCTATTTTCATCTAAAAATTGTTTAGCTGCACCACCGGAAATACAAGTTATAGAAGCGCCAGTGTCAACTAAACCAATTAATCCATTCCAAATAATCTCAGTCTAATATACGGTCGTATGTCGTTATCAACAGAGCTAAAAGTGTTTATAGAAATTCGAAACAATTTACGGTTATTTAATACATTATGCCAAAAAGATCGCATACGTAGAGTATTCCGTTTAGGAGGTTTACGAGTACATTTGTGAAATGTAAGAAAATCAAAGGGTTCACAAAATATTCTTTCTCGAACATTCAGATAATTTTGAAGTCTAATATGGTAAGATATTAAAGGTTTCAGTTCAGATTTATTGGGATTATTAAAATTATATTCATGGTTAGAAGTTGGTGTTGATGTTAAAATTGTATTAGTGTCTACGTTTTCGAGCGGTAGCCGCTCCTTATTCCGTTTCCCGAATTTTTACAAGAGGTACAATTTGGTTTATAAACATTTTCCCTTCCACACCCATAGCAAAACAATGTTCTTTCTTCCAAGCAGTCAGTAAAACCGTGGCCTAACTTCCTACAATTCCAGCATGTTATATTCCTATTCGTTTCTATTTCAAAAACTTGATCTTCCCTAAGAATTTCTTCATCCTCCACTTTCTCAATCTCATTTATTTTTCTTGGAGGGGCCTTATTAGATTTCTCAAATTCATTCGTCAAGCTTTCTCTACGAAGAAATAAATTTCTTAAATAGCTAACCGAAGGAATATGTAAATAAAATAACTCTTTTCGCAGCTGAGGTCTTAAATTTCTGCGCAGCATTTCCACCATATCATTTTCCGATAAAGGATATTGCAGTCTATCACACAATCGTAGTATGGCCGTATAAAAATCTTCAAAATTTTCTCCTATTTGTTGCTTACGCTCACGTATCATTTCCTTTATGTCATTATCCGATAAATGATCAGAAAAATGAGCTCTCATTGCTCTGCATAAAGGATCCCAAGTAACCTTAGACACTGTCTGTCTATAGTGCCAATACCAATCTTTAGCACGTCCTACTACTAAAATGTGGAAATGGTCACAAACTATTTGGAAATCTCCACCTAAATTATCTAAGGTAAGGGCAGTGATAACATAAATAAACTTTCCAACTGGAAATCCAGACGAACTACCGTCGAAACGAATATTCCAGCTATTCATTAAATTAGAAATTTTACTGCTATTAGACAAAGCCATAGACGATACGGAATTAAATCCAGAGAGAGGATTAATTGAACTACCAGTATTATGTTGATTGTTTGATGGAACATTCAAAGGAGGAAAGAGTTCACGACGCCAGGCTGTTCCTGTACTGTTATTAAGACTCAATTGATCTAATTGGTGTGAGAATCGTTCCACCATCTCGTGTAATTTGGAAATATCATTACGCATTTGAGTAACATTTACTTCTTCCTGTAAAGTGGGGTCTGGTGTATTAACGGTAGAATTTTGTACATTACTATTAGAATGAAATGAACAATTGTTCGAAGCATTACGTCTTTGTGCTCTAGTTTGCACGCCAGAAGTGGTTCGTGGTATAGCACCTTGTGAAGACGTATTATCAGACGGCAAAGTAGTCAATACTAAAGAACTGTTATTAATAGAAGATTTGCAAATTGGACAAGAAGGTGTCTTTTCCAGCCAAGAGATCAAACAATTTTCGTGAAAAACATGTTTACATTTAGTCAGAAGTAATGATGTACCATCAAAAGATTTTTTACAAATTGAACAAGTTTGATTTTCCATGTTTGTAAGGATTGTAAACAATTGACGAATTTAAGTAATATATTTAAAAAAAAATGTCTTTTTAATATTCATGAATTATTTTTAAGAGGTCAAACAAAAAGTAAGTTTTAATATTTGGCAAAACGATAACATGTATAACCTAACTGTGGGATTGTTATTAATCCATTGTAATATAATGAACGCTGGACAACTAATTTGCATAATCACAAAAAAGTCATAATCTCACACGAGCAATTATAAAACGAATGTAAAAATTGACAAGTCCACCAGTTGATAAAAAGCAAATGAATTTTAAACTTAGAGAATGGCTCAACAAAATAGTTATCAAAACGGATAAGTCAAAATGCATATTTCGCAATTGATCTTATAATTCCAGTAAATACTCCTATAGTGATCACCAATTCTCTCCTACTAAAAAAATTGTAGAGCAAGACATTGAAGATGTTAAATAGGAAAAAAGATGTCATTAAACTTTTAACAAAAAGCTAGGAATAAATGTCTTTGCCCCACGTTGGGCGCCAATTCTGTAATGGCATCTTTCTTAAACTTTTCTTTCTTGATGTTAGGGATGATTTAGAGGCTGCACGTTCACTTGAGCTAGGACTCGCCGGTATGGGGTAAGGTTCTTGCCACTAAAATCTATCACAGAAAACCTTGCCATACAGAAAATATTCGGAACGTGCGAAAACTAACATTTCACAGACAGACGGAGAGAAAATACTAATTACACCTGAGACTACTTTAATTACTACTTGCCCACACCATCCATTGTTCCACCCATGCCATTTATTATTTAAAGGGAACCCCTACACTTACTTTTTGTTTGATTCTCTTAAGTTAAATTCAGGTTTACTTCATCATATCCCTCGTATTTATTAAGTCATAAATATTCATGTTAAATAAAGAAAAATTTAAGTACAAAAGAAATTAAGGAAAATAAGAGAAGAGAGATTAATTAACAAAATATATCATTAAGGTGATATTAGATTATCATAATGTTTTTAAAGAAAGGTATGTAAAATGATAATATTAATAATAAAGAGAATAAAGAGAACTTACGGTTAACAATCCCACGTTGCATAGGCCTGTGCATTCGTAGTACTGTGCTAGATTAAGGGTCTCTTAAAGTAGTAAGTATTAAGTATAAAAAAATAACTTAAGTAAATTTAAAGAATTAAGAGAACGTAGAACTGATTTATGAATTAACTTACAAAAAAATTTAGAATGAAATTGTCAGGGTTAGGATAATTCGAAATTTGATTACAATCTGTAGTAAATACAAATTGTAGTAATGTTAAATTAAAACAATTTAGAACGAAAAAAAATTTGAATTGAAAATTTGAAGAAACGAAAATCAGTTTGAAATAAACTTAAGGAAAAATCAAGAAAACTTAAATAATTAATTAAAAAAAAACGTATTTTAAGAATAAATTGGATAAATAGTTAGGGATAAAGGGAATTATTGTCTATGGTGGTAGTTATGCCCGATAGTTTCCGTTAAAACTGGCTGATATTGTTGGTGATTGGTAAGATTTGGCCGAGAGGATAGT
>NC_060953.1:24117085-24120308 GCF_022045245.1 Lucilia cuprina
AAAATGACTTAAAGGTCAAAATTCACTTACAAACACTAATAACACTTTTAAATTCTACATAAATAATATTGAAGAAGACTTAACTACCCCTATCAACATTTTTAAGGATAGGGCCATATTTTGCCCTACTTCCCTTTGAGCCCTCTTAAAAAAATCTCTTATATTGCCAAAAAAACTAAAATATTCCGAAATAAAGTTAAAAAAACAAATTAAATGCTTTATTTTTTAAATAATGCCCATTTTTAACATACATACTGACTGGTGTAGGGTATCATATGGTCGGCTACGCCCGACTATACATTCATAATTGTTTGAGTTTGGGGCCGAATTTTGGACGGTGTAGCTAGTCCAATTCCCTACATTTTGGCGATAAATATGTTTTGCTCTAAAGTTTTTCATAAAACAAAGTTTTTAAAGAAGTGTTTTTCAATATTTCACTCAAAATAGTTTTTTTAGTTTGGGTCCGAATTTTGTACTTCTCACAAAGGTTGTTGTGTTTTTCAATATTTCACGCAAAAAAGCTTTTTTTAGTTTGGGGCCGAATTTTGGACCTCTCAGTCTATCGATGGCCGTTGTAATAGACGTTGGTGTACTCGACGTTGTAGCTAGTCCAATTCCCTACATTTTGGTATATAATATGTTTAGCTCTAATGTTTTTCATAAAACAGAGTTTTTAAAAATATAGGGTTTTTTTCAATACTTCACTCAAATTTTTTTTATACCCTACACCACTTTAGTGGAGAGGGCCGCAATTTTCAAGATAATTGGATGAAATTTGGCACACACGCCTCTATTTTTAAGTGACAAATTAATTAGGGAAAACTCAACATCTTTTAGAAAATTTTCCTAGTACTATTATTTTTATCAATATATGAAAGAAATTTAAGAGTTAACCTTATGGATGAAAATAATAGTGCAAGGTAAATTTATCAATATATCAATGGAAAGGTAATTTTGTCTATTTTTCAAAACTGTATATAATTTTTGAAAATTAAAAAATTGCTAATTTTCTTATTATTTCTTATTTCTTATTAGAAATCTCGGAATTCCCAAAAAAGTTTTAAAAAATCCCAAAAATGGCTTTTTTTTTGGTTTTTTGTTTACCAGGGGCGGGGTTATCGAAACCCGTTACAAAATGATTAAGAACATATTGGGTCATATAAAACAGGTCACTATAATTTGTTATCGACTATGCGATTTGAGAGTTTTTGCTCAAAATTGAATTTTCCATAAAAAATAGGGTTTTTTGGATGGACCTGGTCCCCTCGGTATCAAAATTTTTTAGGTTTCGTTTCATTTATCGTATTATGTAAAGTCAGCTTTACAAAAAGTATAAATTCTATATACATCTTTTTAGAAACTTTTTAGATAACTTAAAAAGAAAAAGATACCTTTTTCCCCAAAAAAATGGCAAAAAATCGCCTTTTTTCCATTTTTTAAATTAAAATGTCTATAACTTTGGACTCAGTCCTGATTTTTACTTAATTCTTTCACTGCTTGATATATAAACTTGTTGTTAAGCAAATTAAAGAAAAATAAACGGTAAAAATTTTAAAATTTTAATTTTCAAATGCGAATATCTCCTAAACTATAAGAGATAATTTACTATATATATGAAATTTACTATTTTATATATGAAATTTTTTTGAAATCGGAACTCAAAAATTTAATATAGCCGAGGTGTCCTAATTTGAGGACCCACCGCTAGGCCTAAACTCGACAACACCTTCATTTGTGCATACAAAATTTCATTAAAATCGAATTAGCCGTTTAGAAGTTACCGAATTATTTCCCTCTTTTTTTTTTCCTATACCAGTGTGCGACTCACAAAAAAAATGGTGCTTCAGTTACCCTCTCAAAATTTTCGCTGTTATGTAATATGATGTTACCCAAAATATTTTCGGTTAAGTGTTGTCCATTCGTGAGCTGGACAGTTTTAAAGAAAATATCGTATGGGAACACGATTCTTCATGTTAAATTCAATATTTTACCCAGCTTCAAAAAATCTTGGTTATGTTTTATAATGGTTCCCAAAATATTTCTAGTCTATCGGTGGCTGTTCGTGAGCTGAACCAGTTACAAAAAAGTCCCTTTTTAGTAAATTATACAGCATTTCTTAAACAATATATACAGTATGTGGTATCATTTGAAAGGTTTTTGAAGCCAAGTCTAGTGGTGCGCAAAATTTGCAAAATTGTACATACGTTTTATTTTTCTTAGTGAAAAACCTAACAATTTTAAATATTTTGGAGTATGACAATAATAAGCAGACGGTTATTTATGATTAATACATCATTGGACGCGGCTTTAAAATACCTTTTAAACGATACCCCGTATTGGATATTTTGTTTCAAAACAAAAAAATAAAAAAAAATAATTCCAAAATACCTTTTTTTAATTTGGTCCAGCTCATAAACGGTCATCGCGAGACTTAAAATATTTTGGGAATCATCATAAAACAAAGCAAGGTAAATTTTGAGAGGGGTAACAAAAACACTTTTTTGCTTTCCATACAGAGTGAGTTGGTCTAATGTACATATGTATCAAAAATTTAGAATTATTACCTTATAATTTTCAGATAATTTTCAGGAAATCTATATTAATAATCCAACTGTTGACTGGTATATTTCCAAAAATTGTTAAACGTTGGACTCTAAAATATTTTTGTAGTTCTTCATAAATTTTATGATCAATCCATCAAATTGTAAGAGTTATATTTTGGGACGGATTAATCCTTCAACGAAATAAACAAAAATAATGTTATAATTAATATTGAATATACATACATTTGTATTTATTGAAATTACCTGTTATATTTTAGGAATCAATAAAAATAGGATTCTCTTATAATCAATACATTTCTCATCAAAGTTTAAACAGTCAGATCCAGTTTTGACATTTTCAGCAAATAATCGACATTTTTAATGGAACCGCGTGATGAAATAAGACATATATAACTTACCAGATCCCTTTTTATATTTTAATTCGGTTAGAAGTATTTTAATAGGGGGTACAATATTAGCTACTGCTTTCTAAAAAAATTAAAATGAATTAATTTATTTATTTATTGTTTTGAATCAATAAAAACCTTTCCTTTCATGAACATTTTTTAAATAACTTGGAATTAAACGTATATAAAGATCTGAAATTACTAAGTCATGGATTATTTTTAAAATTATTTGCACTCACTAACGATAGAAACACCTTAACGACCCTAAACGGG
>NC_060953.1:24120408-24150176 GCF_022045245.1 Lucilia cuprina
TTACTCTTCAACTCCTCAACAGTCAGTCCTAAAATTTCTAATAATTCCATGTTGTCCTCAACGTCAAATATTACAGTATTAGTTTAATAAAATAAAATTAATTAAAGTCAATAAATATTATTAAATACAATATAAATATTTCAAATCATTAACATTAATATAATATATCAAAATTAATCCACAAAAGTACCCCCTAATATTATGAAAATAATCTTAGGTCTACCCTAATATCAAACACTAACTGTAAATAATTTACTATGCTTGCATTGACGTGCAGCCTTTCAAAATTCACATTACTTCATAAAAAAAAACAAATACTCAAACACAATAGTAAACAAAGTTACTCTTCACCCAAAATTTACGTTAAATTTAAAATTCAACCTCTATACTTAAACTTCATAAAAAATTTAACTCACATCAAAATACCTTATCAGTACTTATGAACACTCATAAACATACTCTTCCTATTCGTTGATCACCCACTACTTCATTGAATGCTCAACTACTCAAAATCACATCAAAATATAAGGGTTGTTTTCTACAACCATATAATCCAATATACTACTCAAACTCTCTGAAACTTTAAATATAATATAATAAAAATACTTAAAATACTCAGCTCCTCCTTATTGCAGCATCATCTTCATAGCAGCATCATTCTTGTTGTAGTATATTCTTCATAACAACTTCGGCATAGTTGCGTCATCTTCTTAGCAACAACTTCTTCACGGCAAAAATTCTTCCTGCAGCTTAAACAGACTCCACCTTCGTATACGCATGTATAGTTGTCTTTGCCTTATACACTCTCACTGTTCTCTTTGAGTCTTTTCACATACAACTTTTTCTTCCCTCTTAACTTTTCATGTGTGTGTTACTCAACATTCATCTACCGATCTCACTCACTGTGTGTGTTTTTTCAACATCTTTTTTATATGTGCTTTTCTCACTTCTGTAACGTTTTTCAAAACAACAACATACAACAACGTCTGTTTTCATCTTTCGGCTCGTTTTTTCTAACAGACTTTTTCACTCACAACATGTAACAATACACAAAACCTGTTCTTCCTATTGTTGTTGTTTTAGTTTTTTCCGTTCACTTCTTGCCTACAACACATATACACATAAACACATCACTCTGAAACGTAGAAATAGTTTTTTCTTATATTTCGTCGTTAATGATCGTTCTATTGTTTTTTTTTTTCTTCTGATTTCAACTTAACTTCTTTTATACACACACAACTTCATCACCAAACACAGAAATTGTTTTCTCTTATGTTTTTCCGTTAATGATCATCAAGTTTAGTTCTTCGCAACACACATTCTCCAACATAAACACAGAAATTGTTTTTTCGTATATTTATTCTTCCTTATTTAATGATGATCATAGTTGTTTCTTCTTTAGTTTTTATTAGTTTAACATCTTTTATCATAACACAAATCTTATTGTTTCTTTTCATTGGCTCGTTATTTTTTTCTTCTTAAATAGTTTTTATACAACACACTTCTCATTGTTTTTTTTTTTCACTTCAAATTAAATTATTTAATTTTTCCTTTCACACTTCTTTAACACATATTTTGGCTCATTATGGTCCATTCTGGACGAGTCCCCATTTGTAGGACGACAGGCCGCCTCTACGGTCTGTCTCTACTCTTTTCACTTGGATCTTAGATCCCACAAGTCAATTAAAACACAAACACATTTAATTAATATAACATTTATTAAAGAAACTTATAACTAAGTTAAAATAAAATTAAACTGTCCGTTTAGTGTTCAATTCAATTCAGACTCTATTCAAAAACTAAAAACTAACTACAACGTCTGTCTGTATTAAGTTAAGTCACTCAACCGAACCTGATCTCACTCAACTCTCTTTCCTAGTCTGGCTGACTGCCTTAACCCCCTAGGCACCGATCCTACATATATATATATAATATATATATATATATATATATATATATATATATATATATATATTATATATATATATAATATATATATATATATATATATATATATATATATATATATATATGTAATATATATATATATATATATTATATATATATATATATATATATATATATATATATATATATATATATATATATATATATATATATATAATATATATATATATATATATATATAATAAAATTGTATTTAAAAAGGTTGTTTTAAAAATATTTGTTTTTATTATTAAATATCTCATATAGGCAATTTCAAGTGACCCAGGTCAAAAAATAATTTATGTATAAAACAGTAGTATTAATTTGAATATAATGATTTCACCTAGCGTATTTATACCCTACACCACTATAGTGGGGAGGGTATTATACGTTTGTGCTGATGTTTGTAACATACAAAAATATTGGTCCAATACCCACCTTAAAGTATACCGATCGATTCAGAATCATTTTTTGAGTCGATTAAGACATGTCCGTCCGTCTGTCCGGCTGGCTGGCTGTCCATCTAAACCTTGTGCGCAAGGTACAGGCCGCAATTTTCAAGATAATTTGATGAAATTTGGACCAAGCATATTTTTTGGCACAGGGACGAAGCCTATTGAAAATGGTTGAAATCGGTCAATTATTTCACCTAGCCCCCATACAACCGTACCTCCCGATTTGAACTTTTTATGTCATAATTACGTCAAATATTATTTTATCTCTTTAAAAATTGGCACAAATAAGTCTTATATAAGTATAAATGACACTGCAGATTTTCGTAAGGATCGGCCCTTATTTGACCATAGCCCCCATACAAACCCCCCTTCAAAAATGTCTTAAACGTCTAAAATTGACTTGTAACCATTTGTATCGCAATGAAACTCAACAAAATTAACTGTTATTTAAAAATATAGCCTTTTCCCAAATTTACCGAGGAGCGGCCCATATATGACCTATATAAAGACTCATTTAGACATTTTTGCTTAATATTTGCTTAAATATTTTGGAATTATGGTAATATTCAACATAAAAGATTCTTTATAAAAAAATTTAAAATATAGTCATGGTGTAGGGTATTATATGGTCGGCCATGCCCGACTATACTTTCCTACTTGTTTTTTTTAAATTTAAGTAAATTTTTAATGTATTTTTTTTGATACAATAATGAAATGCAAATAAAATTTTAGCTCAAAGTGATCATATGTAATCTAGAAACAGGACCTAAACGCGCAAATACAGGCAAATCCAGGTATAACGAATGATATAATGTTATAATGTTAAATCGAAAAATTCGTTATATCGGAATTATTTTTTCGGGTAAATTTCTTTATTTAATGGACAAAAAACCATTCAAATTAATGTATGAAATTATTACTTCAAATTTTATTTCAAATAATTCGAAATAATTTATTTTGCTGTAAAATTGTATTAATTCAATGTAACCGGTTTAATCTTTATTCAAGCTAAAGTTTTCATTACATTCACATCTAACGGATATAGGAAAAGTCTTTAAATGCTTATAACTCCTAAACCTATTAAAAGAAAGATGAAATTTAATATAAAAACATTTTTAATTAAACATATTAGATTTCGTTTAAAAATAATGGAAATGGAAGCCGTTTAGAGTTGTTAACTTATTCCTAAAATAGTATTTTAATGTAAAATATGACAACTTACTTTTTAATTTTATTTATATAATCCTTGAAGATAATTACTTTTTGGTATATATTTAATAAACTTCACCAATTAACAAAACCTTTTTGAATGTTTATTAACAGTGACTTTTAACACAACACTGTCATATTGTTTTTTTATTACTTAAGACTCACAATATATTAATTACACAATTTTTCTATAAATATTAAATTCAATAACTCATTTAAGTTTTACAATGAATAATTAAAACTGAACATGACTGGACAAAACACGAAACATCACTGAACTTAGCAAAATTTCTGCATTATTTATTTTTATTTTTTTTCGCGTTCACGCTAAAAAATGGAGTATTAATATTTTTTGGTTTTGTACTCTTCTTACTATCATCCGAAAGTAACCTAAAAGTATACTTCCAGAAGGGGAAATCTATAAATCAATGTATTTTGTTTTTGTAAAATGTGTGCTCTCGCCTGAAAATCGTACAGAAGTGAATACAATCCACACTTCCAGATGAATAAAATACAACATTAATGTGAACACTCTTCAAACTGTCTTCCAGAAGTGACATAAACATACAAATCAAGAAGATACAAATAGAAAACAGTGTATTTTGTTATTGTAAAAGGGTGGGTGTTCTCACCCAACTCTCATTCAGAAGTCACTAAAACGTATACTTCCAGATGAAAAAAAATCAGCAGTCATGGTTTTCTGTTTAAGCAAAATGGATGCACTCTTCTAACTATCATCCGAAGTAACTAAAAATAATATTTCTAGAAGACGAAAATTAGAAATCAATGTATTTTGTTTTTGTAAAATGTGCGTTCTCGTCTGACAATCGTCCAGAAGTGTTTATGACGTGGCTTCTGGGGTGATGCGCAATAGTTTTGTCTTCTAAATGTTTGGAGGGGTCAATACTATAACCTTTGTCAGAAGTTCAAAATTCGGCCCTAAACTCAAAAAACAAATTTGAGTGAAATATTGAAATACACTTTTTTAAAAACTTTGTTTTTTGTCAAAGGCCAAAATTCGGCCCCAAACTAAAAAAACATTTTGAGTGAAATATTGAAAAACACTTTTTTAAAACTTTAGAGCAAAAGATATTATACACCAAAATGTAGGGAATTGGACTATCTACATTGTCCAATACATCAACCTTTGTCTGAAGTCCAAAATTCGGCCCAAACTAAAAAAAAATTGAGTGAAATATTGAGAAGCACTTTTTTAAAAAACTTTGTTTTATGGACAACTTTAGAGCAAAAGATATTATACACCAAAATGTAGGAAATTGGACTATCTACAACGTCCATTATAAAAACCTTTGTCAGAAGTCGAAAATTCGACCCCAAACTAAAAAACAATTTTGAGTGAAATGTTAAAGAACACTATTTTAAAAACTTTGTTTTATGAAAAAATTTGAGTGAAATAGTAAAAAAACACTTTTTTAAAAACAAGCTACAACGTCCAATAGAACAACCTTTGTCAGAAGTCCAAAATTCGGCCCCAAACTAAAAAATTTTGAGTGAAATTTTAAAGAGAACTATTTTAAAAACTTTGTTTTACGAAAAACTTTAAAGCAAAACATATTATACAACAAAACTTAGGGAATCAGACTAGCTACAACGTCCAATACAACAACCTTTTCAGAAGTCCAAAAGTCGGCCCCAAATTCAAAAAACCATTTTGATTGAAATATTGAAAAAACTTAGTTTTATGAAAAACTTTAGAACAAAACATATTATACACCAAAATATAGGGAATTGCACTATCTACAACGTCAAATACAACAACCATTGTCAGAAGTTTAAAATTCGACCCCAAACTCAAAAAATCATTTTGAGTGAAATATTGAAAAAGTTTTTGAAAAACTTTTTTGTTAAAGGCTAAAATTCGGCCAAAAACTCAAAAAACAATTTTGAGTGAAATATTGAAAAACACTTTTTAAAAACTTTGTTCTATGAAAAACTTTAGACGAAAAGATATTACACACCACAATGTAGGAAATTAGACCACCTACAATGTCCATTATGACAACCTTTGTCAGAAGTCCAAAAAAACTCAAAAAACAATTTTGAGTGAAATATTGAAAAACACCATTTTAAAAACTTTGTTTTATGAAAAATTTGAGTGAAATAGTAAAAAACAATTTTTTAAAAACTTTGTTTTATGAAAAACTTTAGAGCAAAAGATATTATACACCATAATTTAGGTAATCAGGCTAGCTTCAACGTCCAGTACAACAACCTTTGTCAGAAGTCCAAAATTTGGCCCCAAACTCAAAAAACAATTTGACTGAAATATTGAAAAAAAACACCACCTTTAAAAACTTTGTTTTATGAAAAACTGTGGAGCAAAAGGTAATATACAGCAAAATATAGGAATTTTGACTAGCTGCAACGTCTAGTACAACAACCTTTGTCAGAAGTCCAAAATGCGGCCCCAAACTAAAAAAACAATATTGACTGAAATATTGAAAAAAACACCATTTTAAAAAGGTCAGAAGTCGAAAATTCGACCCCAAACTGAAAGAACAATTTTCAGTGAAATGTTAAAAGACACCTTTTTAAAAACTTTGATTTACGAAAAACTTCAGAGCAAAACATATTACACACCACAATGTAGGGAGTTAGACTAGCTACAACGCCCATTTTGGACTTCAACCTTTGTCAGAAGTCCAAAATTTGTCCCCAAACTCAAAAAACAATTTTGAGTGAAATATTGAAAAAACACCATTTTAAAAACTTTGTTTTATGAAAAACTGTAGAGCAAAAGGTAATATACAGAAAAATATAGGAAATTTGACTAGCTACAACGTCTAGTACAACAACCTTTGTCAGAAGTCCAAAATTTGGCCCAAATTCAAAAAAACAATTTTGAGTGAAATATTGAAAAACACTTTTTTAAAATCTTTAATTTATGAAAACTTTAAAGCAAAACATATTATACATCAAAATGTAGGGAATTGGACTAGCTACAACGTCCAATACAACAACCTTTTCAGGAGTCCAAAATTGGCCCTAAACTCAAAAAAACATTTTGAGTGAAATATTGAAAAACACTTTTTTAAAAACTTTGTTTTATGAAAAACATATAATACACCAAAATGTATTATACACCAAAATGTAGGAAATTGGACTATCTACAAAACCTTTGTCAGAAGTCGAAAATTCGACCCCAAACTGAAAGAACAATTTTGAGTGAAATGTTAAAGAACACTATTTGAAAAACTTTGTTTTACGAAAGAGTTTATAGCAAAACATATTACACACCACAATGTAGGGAATTAGACTAGCTACAATGTTCATTATAACAACCTTTGTCAGAAGTCCAAAATTCGGCCCCAAACTCAAGAAACAATTTTGAGTGAATATTGAAAAACACCATTTTAAAAACTTTGTTTTATGAAAAATTTAAGTGAAATAGTAAAAAACAATTTTTTAAAAACTTTGTTTTATGAAAAACTTTAGAGCAAAAAACAATCTTTGTCAGAAGTCCAAAATTCGGCCCAAAACTCAATAAACAATTTTGATTGAAATATTTTAAAACAATTCTTTAAAAACTTTGTTTTATGAAAATAGATATTATAACACAATAATTTTGAGTGAATATTGAAAAACACCATTTTAAAAACTTTGTTTATGAAAAATTTGTGAGTAAATAGTAAAAACAATTTTTTAAAAACTTTGTTTCATGAAAAACTTTAGAGCAAAAGATATTAGACACCATAATTTAGGTAATCAGACTAGCTTCAACGTCCAGTACAAAACCTTCGTCAGAAGTCCAAAATTCGGCCCAAAACTCAATAAACAATTTTATTGAAATATTTTAAAACAATTCTTTAAAGACTTTGTTTTATGAAAAACTTTAGAGCAAAAGATATTATACACAATAATTTTCAGTGAAATATTGAAAAACACCATTTTAAAAACTTTGTTTTATGAAAAATTTGAGTGAAATAGTAAAAAACAATTTTTTAAAACATTGTCTTATGAAAAAACTTTAGAGCAAAAGATATTATACACCATAATTTAGGGAATCAGACTAGCTACAACGTCCAATACAGCAACCTTTGTCAGAAGTCCAAAATTCGTCCCCAAACTAAAAAAAACAAGTAAGAATGTATAGTCGGGCGTAGCCAACCATATGATACCCTACACCAGTCAGTATTATGTTAAAATGGGGATTATGTAAAAAAATATAAAATTTGGTTGGTTTTTTAACTTTATTTCGGAATATTTTTACTTTTATTTTGGCAAAAACGTAGATTTTTTAAGAGGGCTCAAAGGGAAGTAGGGCAAAATATGGCCCTATCCTTAAAAATGTTGGTAGGGGGAGTAAAGTCTTCTTCAATATTATTTATGTAGAATTTAAAAGTGTTATTAGTGTTTGTAAGTAAATTTTGACCTTTAAGTCATTTTCTGAAGGGGAGTTTGTATGGGGGATAGGGTCAAATGAAGCCCGATCATTACAAAAATCGGTAGTGTCATTTGAAATTCTATAAAACTAAGTTTTGTCGACTTTTGTTAACATAATAGATCATTTAAATTAATTATAAGCCAAAAGGCCCTATTTGGGGGGTACGGTTGCACAGTGGTATAGGAAAAAAAGAGGGAAATAATTCGGTAACTTCTAAAGGGCTAATCCGATTTTAATGAAATTTGGTATGCGCAAAGAGAAGGTGTTGTCGAGTTTAGGTTTTGAATTTTGACCTTATAGGCCAACCAGGGGCCCAGCGGGAGGTCCTCAAATTAGGACACCTCGGCTATGTTAAATTTTAAAAACGATTCTATTTCTTCATTTGAGTTCCGATTTCAAAAAAATTTCATATATAGAATCTCCTCATCGAGCACTACTGCTACAACGATAGTTTTATCGAAACCCGTTACAAAATGTTTATATGACCCAATATGTTCTTAAATATTGGGTCATATAAAACATGTCACTATAATTTGATATCGACTATGCGATTTGAGAATTTTTGCTCAAAATTGAATTTTCCATAAAAAATAGGGTTTTTTGTGGATGGACCTGGTCCCCTCGGTATCAAAAATTTTTAGGTTTCGTTTCATTTATCGTATTTTATGTAGAGTCAGCTTTCCAAAAAGTATAAATTCTATATACATCTTCTTAGAAACTTTTTAGATAACTTAAAAAGAACAAGTAAGAGTGCTATATTCGGCTGTGCCGAATCTTATATACCCTTTACCATAGTGTATTTTAAACATAATTGATCTTACAGTCTAGTTAATAAAAACATTAAAAAAATTTGAGTCGATTTAAGCCGAATGTTTCGGCTGCGGCTCAAGCAACTAAATATAGTTCGGCGGCGGCTAAGCTCCGACTCGAAGCCGGTCGACTTCGACCTCTGATTCATCGTAAAATTCAATCGTAAAAAAAATTGTTTTAAAAAGCACTTGGAAAAAATTTTTGTTAGTTTTAAATTTCAAACTTACGTTATTCGCATAAAAATTATTGTACAATAACTCACAATTTACTCTCATATAATTGAAAACGTTTTAAATACTTTTTTCTATTCATTAAAAAATATATTTGCAAAACAAAAGGGAAAATTATTTTATTTTAACAAAAAATGCAAATCATATTTTTTTGCTGTGTACACAGCTGAATAAAACCAAATACATATACACACACGTGTACATCTTTTTCTATGTACAGTGTTTTTGTTGCTTTTTTAACAATTTTTTGATAAAATTTTCAGAGGTTGTCTCGGATTTTTGCTCATATCTCCGTTATTTACCGACCGAATTTGCTGATTTTAAATAGCGATCTTCTCGAAAGCATGTCTAATAGAATTATTGAAGATTCGGATCTCGCTGATATCTGGGGTCCTCTAAAAACTGATTTCAACATACAGACAGACAGACAGACAAACAGACGGACAGACAGACATTGCTTAATCGACTCCGCTATCTATAAGGATCAAGAATATATATACTTTATAGGGTCGGAAAATTATATTATAGAAATTACAAACGGAATGACAAACTTATATATACACTTCTCACGAAGGTGAAGGGTATAAAAAGATACTTTTTTTTCCCAAAAAATGGCAAAAAAACGCCTTTTTTAATTTTTTAAATTAAAATGTCTATAACTTTCGACTCAGTCATGATTTTTACACAATTCTTTCACTGCTTGATATATAAACTTGTTGATAAGCGAATAAAAGAAAATAGGATCGTTTTAAAAATTTAACATAGCCGAGGTGTCCTAATTTGAGGACCCCCCGCTAGGCCCATGGTTGGCCTATAAGGTCCAAATTCAAAACCACCTCCTCTTTGTGCATACCAAATTTCATTAAAATCGGATTAACCGTTTAGAAGTTACCGAATTATTTCCCTCTTTTTTTCCTATACCACTGTGGGTTGTATGGGGGCTAGTCGAAATAATGGACCGATTTTAACCATTTTATAGGCTTCGTCCTTGGGCCAAGAGAGGCGTGTGTGCCAAATTTCATCCAATTATCTTGAAAATTGCGGCCTGTACCTTGCGCACAAAATTTACATGGACAGCCAGCCATTCAGCCAGACGGACGGACATAGCTTAATCGACTCAAAAAATGATTATAAGCCGATTGGTATACTTTAAGGTAGGACGAATATTTTTGTATGTTACAAACATCAGCACAAACCCAATATACCCTCCTCACTAAAGTGGTGTAGGGTAAAAACTTTTTGAGTGAAATAGTGAAAAACACTTTTTTAAAAACTTTGTTATTGAAAACTTTAGAGCAAAAGATATTATACACCATAATTTAGGTAATCAGACTAGCTACAACGACCAGTACAACAACCTTTGTCAGAAGTCCAAAATTCGGCCCAAAACTCAAAAAATAATTTTGAGTGAAATATTGAAAAGCAATTCTTTAAAAACTTTGTTTTATGAAAAACTTTAAAGCAAAAGATATTATACACAATAATTTAGGTAATTAGACTAGCTACAACGTCCAGTACAACAACCTTTGCCAGAACTCCAAAATTCGGCCCCAAACTCAAGAAACAATTTTGAGTGAAATATTGAAAAACACTTTTTTAAAAACATTGTTTTATGAAAAACTTTAGAGCAAAACATATTATACACCAAAACAAGTAGGAAAGTATAGTCGGGAATGACCGACCATATGATACCCTATACCATGAGTATATTTTTACAATTTTTACTTCTATAGAATCTTTTATACCCACCATCAAATCACTGCCATATAAATGAACTTTGATATTTTGAATATTTTATTATTATATATCGATATTAATAAGAACATCAGGGTAACATTTGAAAGATGTCCATTAATGGGGGTTTTACTATTGACAGTGCTAATTTTTATAGGGAGTAGGGGTATCATTTTCTGGGGCGGAATTTATATGGCGTGGTGTCATTATGGACTGATCCTCATAAAAATTGATAGAGAGATTTCGGTTCCTTTAGAAGAGATAGAGATATTACCTTACACGAAACTAGTTTATGTCGAATTTCATAAATCTACTAGTATTTTTGAGCCAGTACTGAGCTTTAAAGTAATTTTCTGATCCACATAAAATTTGGTAAATTTTGACTTGTATAAATCTTACTTCTGTGTAATTTCGGTACAGTACACAGCCAGTAATGAACATTAAAGAAATTTTATGGAGGGTAGGGTCAACTATGTACCGATCCACATAAAATTTGGTAGAGAGATATTGCCTAGTATAAAACTTATTTCTGGGAAATTTGGTAAAGAGATTTTGGCTATTATAAAACTTACTTCTGTTAAATTTCATCGCTATAGTTGTATTTTTAAGCTAGTAATGAGCGTTATAGTAATTATATGGAGGGACTTTATATGAGGGGTAGGGCAATTATGGACCGATCCACATAAAATTTCAAGATTTTTTTGGCTGGTAAGACACTTACTTATATCAAATTTCATCGCTATATTTGTAATGAGCATTTAAGTCATTTTCTGAAGGGGACCTTATATGGGGGTCAATTATGGACCGATCCACATAAAATTTCATAAAGAGGTTTTGGCTAGTAATAAACTTATTTAAATCAAATTTCATCGCTATGCTTGTATTTTTAAGCGAGTAATGGGCGTTAAAGTCATTTTCTGAAGGAGACGTTATATGGGGGGTAGGGTCAATTATGGACCGATGTACATAAAATTTGGTTGGCTTGCATGAAACTTATGTGTGTCGAATTTCAATCCCATTTTTAAGCCAGTAATGAGCGTTAAAGTCATTTTCTGAAGGGGACCTTATATGGAAGGTAGGGTCAATTATGGACCGATCCACATAAAATTTCATAGAGAGGTTTTGGCTAGTAAGAAACTTTCTAATGTCAAATTTCATCGCTATACTTGTAATTTTAAGCGAAGAATGAGCGTTAAAATCATTTTCTGAAGGGGACGTTATATGGGGGGTAGGGTCAATTATGGACCGATATACATAAAATTTGATTGAGAGATATTGAGTGAAATATTGAAAAGCACTTTTTTAAGAAATTTGTTTTATGAAACACTTTAGAGCAAAACATATTATACACCAATATGTAGGGAATTGGACTAGCTACAACGTCCAATACAACTAACTTTGTCAGAATACCAAAATTCGGCACCACAATCAAACAACCATTTTAAGTGAAATATTGAAAAATATTTTTTAAAAACTTTTTTCATGAACAACTTTAGAGCAAAACATATTATACACCAATATCTAGGCAATTAAACTAGCTACAACGTCCAATACAACAACCTTGTTTAGGGATCCAAAATTCTGCTCCAAACTCAAAAAACAATTTTGAGTGAAATACTGAAAAACACTTCTTTAAAAGCTTTGTTTTGTGAAAAAATTTAGAGAAAAAGATATTATACACCAAAATGCGAAAATTGGGCTATGTACAGCGTCCAATACAACAACCTTTGTCAGGACTCCAAAATTCGGCCCAAACTCAAAAAAAGTGAAATATTGAAAACACTTTTTTAAAAACTTTGTTTTATGAAAAACTTTAAAGCAAAATATATTATACACTAAAATATAGCGAATTTGACTAGCTACAACGTTCAATAAACAACCTTTGTCAGAAGTCCAAACTCTAAAAACTATTTTGAGTGAAATATTGAAAAACACTTTTTTAAAAACTTTGTTCTATGAAAAACTTAAGAGCAAAACATATTATACACCACTATGTAGGGAATTGGACTAGCTACAACGTCCAATACAACAACATTTGTCAGAATACCAAAATTCGGCCCCAAACTAAAAAAAACAATTTTGAGTGAAATATTGAAAAGCAAATTTTTAAAAAACTTTGTTTTATGAGTGAAATTTTGAGTGAAAAATTTTAAAAAAAAAACTTTTTTAAAAACTTTGTTTTATGAAAAACTTTAGAGCAAAACATATTACACACCAAAATATAGGGACTTGCTAATACGTCCAATACAACAACCTTCGTCAGAAGTGAAATATTGAAAACCACTTTTTCTAAAACTTTGTTTTATGAAAAACTTTAAAGCAAACCATATTATACACCAAAATATAGGAAATTTGACTAGCTACAACGTCTAGTACACCAACCTTTGCCAGAAGTCTAAAATTCGGCCCCAAACTCAAAAAAACAAATTTGGGTGAAATTTTCAAGAACACCCTTTTAAAAACTTTGTTCTACGAAAAACTTTAGAGCAAAACATATTATACACCAAGATGTAGGGAATTGGACTAGCTTCAACATCCAATACAACAACCTTTCTCCGACGTCCAAAATTCGGCCCCAAACTCAAAAAACAATTTTGAGTGAAATATTGAAAAACATTTTTAAAATGTTCGTTCTATGAAAAACCAAAACGTTAAGTAAGAAAAAAGAAAATAAAATCTTTATCGAATATTTAACATGGAATTATCAATTAAGTCCAAATGTTTAGTTTTCGACATACTTTATAATTTGACTACAAACTTTGAGATTTGTTTTTTGAGAGTGGGGCTGAAATTTGGACTTACATTATATTTTTGTATAATATAATTATACAATCACATAGTTTATATACATATCGCAGTTTTTAGATATTTAAAATCATCCATTGCGATCTGCATCTCTACATCAAAGAAATAAATCTTCTTCGTTAATTTAACGATTGTGTGTAATTATTTGTATTTTACTTTTGTTTTCGTAAATATTTTTAAATATATCAAGAAAGCAAATGTTTTACTAATGATCATTCCAAAAGGCAAGTGTCAGGTATTTTTTAAATATTTATATTTGGTGAAATCATTGTTTTTTTATTATTTAAGAAATACGCTAGTATTGTATATTGAACGATTTTGTGGACATTTTAAACATTATTATTTTCCACTACGAAAAGTAATTCCACAATCATTTTTCTAAGTTCATATTTAATTATTCTTAATTAAAAAACTCAAAAAACAATTTTAAATGAAATATTGAAAAACATTTTTTTAAAAATTCTTATACACCAAACTGTAGGGAATTGGACTAGCTACAGCGTCCAATACCACAACCTTTGTCAGAAGTTCAAAATTCGGCCACAAACTTTAGAAACACTTTAGAGCAAAACATACACCAATACCCCAAACTCATAAAATCATTTTAAGTGAAATATTGAAAAACATTTTTAAAAACTTTGTTTTATGAAAAATTTTGGAGCAAAACAAGTTATACACCAATATGTAGGTCATTAAACTAGCTACAATTTCAAATACAACAATTTTTATCAAAAGTCCAAAATTCGGCCCAAAGCTCAAAAAACCATTTTGAGTGAAATATTAAAAAAAAATTTAAAAACATTGTTTTATGAAAAACTTCAGAGCATAACATATTATACACCAAAATGTAGGGAATTGGACTAGCTACAACATCCAATACAACAACCTTTGTCAGACGTCCAAAATTCGGCCCCAAACTCAAAAAACCATTTTGAGTGAAATGTTAAAAAACACTTTTTTAAAAACTTTGTTCTACGAAAAACGAAAAACTATGGACTTTGTCAGAAGTCCAAAATTCGGCCCCAAACTCAAAAAAACATTTTTAGTGAAATATTGAAGACACTTTTTTAAAAACTAATATGTAGGAAATTTAACTAGCTACAAAGTCTTATACAACAACCTTTGTCAGAAGTCCAAATTTCGACCCCAAACTTAAAAAACAAGTTTTAAAAACTTTAGAGCAAAAGATATTATACACCAAAATGTAGGGAATTGCACTAGCTACGAAAAAATTTAGAGCAAAACATATTATACACTAAAAAGTAGGGCATTGGACTAGCTACAACGCCAAATACAACTTTTGTCAAAAGTCCAAAATTCGGCCCGAACTCAAAAAACCATGTTATAGAATTTAATTTGAATAAAATAGAATGGAAACAGTGTACAAAATATTTATCTTTATTAAGCGTATAGACCAACTAACTGACCGATCATCTTGAATGTTCAAGAGCAATTGAAAAAAAAAATAAAATTTCTTATACAATTCATTCCTGACAAAATATATATAAATCCAGAATAATAAAATATTTAACGGGATAATTTAATAGGCATAAAAATGTAAAAAATAGGAATAAATAAGAATCCAGAAAAAATATATAAATAGGTACGTATATACATATGGCAATTAATGATCTTACTACTCAAAAGCAAACTCTTATATTATGCGTCAAAGAGTAATAAGCTTATTATATAAAATTTACTCAATAAGTGAGAATATGCGAGTATTTAAATTCGATCAATATAACAACAATCAAATTACAGCGTGTTAGGTAAATTAATGAACAAAATAAATATGTAAATATAACAATTATAATTAAATGTAACATACTCCGCCCCAAGAACTACAGTTCTTAAACCCAATGGAATGCAGGCTTACCGATGGAAGTGTTTTAGTCGAGTCCTATAAACTCCGCTATGCTTTTACTCACAGCGAGGTATGTAAGCCTACTTTATGGATAATTAATCCTGATCTGAACAATTCACGTTTTTAGGCGAAAAGATATTACCAGTGGGGAGTAAACAAATTTTAGTTATAGGTCTTTTAAAAATTTTGTGTTTCGATAAGATTGATGCAACTCTTACGCGTCCATCCGTACCAGGATGGATTTCATGAATTCTTCCAAGAGACCATTGCCCTGGTACACACCTTTCATCTTTTATAAGAACTAAATCTCATTTTTGTATAGTACGTAGATTGTCTAACCATTTTGGACTGTAAATGGTTTAAATATTCGAAATACCACCTCTTCCAAAATGATTGCTTCATCTTCTCTATAGCCTTCAACATGGTAAATGTTGATCATTAACATCAAGTAGATCTTCTTCTTGTAGACAAACGGTAGGCTCTCCAATCATAAAATGTGCGGGCGTCAATGCATCATTATCTGTCGGATCCGTAGATAGAGGGCGAAGGGGTCGCGAGTTAAGACAACCTTCGATCTGACATAACAAAGTTGTAAGCTCTTCGTAGCTGAACACTCGATCAGTCATAATGCGTTTAGGATGATATTTGACTGATTTTACGCCAGCCTCCCACAATCCTCCAAAATGAGGTGAGGCTGGCGGTATGAAATGCCAGTTTGTACCAGAGTGAGACAAATCACAAAATTAGTTCCACAATCGGAATATATGTCTGTGCAAGCTCCTCTTCGGGACACAAACCGCCGAAATGCTGCCAGAAATCCGTTAGTGCTAAGATCCGACACCACTTCTAAGTGTATGGCTTTTGTAACCATACAAATAAATAAACAAATGTATCCTTTGGATATTACTGCCGACCGCAGTGTTGAATTTTTTAGTTGAATTTGACCGGCAAAATCCACGCCACTGTGTTTAAAAGGTCTGGTCATATTAACACGAACCGAAGGTAAGTTTCCCATAATTTGTTGAGATGTTTTGGTTCGATATCTAAAGCAACGAACATAATTATTAATTATCTTTTTAGCTATTTGATTACCTGATATAATCCAGAACTTTCGATTAACGTAGGACATGGTTAACGTCAAACCTCCGTGCAAGGTTATTTGGTGGGATTCCAGAATAATCAAAACTGACAATGAATTAGTTTTAACAACTAATATTGGATGTTTTGAAGAAAAATTTAAATTAGAATTTTCTAATCTTCCGCCTACACGTAAAATACCAACGTCATCCAGAAAAGGCATTAGCTTTAAAATATGTTTATTTTTAACAGGCAAATTAGAGTGTAAACTTTTAAGCTCATTATGAAAATCAATAATTTGGGTTGTTTTTATAAGCTTACATGCGCTTCTGATTTCTATAGGTGCAAGAGTTCCTAACATTTTAAATTCCTTGATTCTTTTACAATTATTATAAAAACTTAAACATAATGCACAAACCCATATCAATTTGGTTAATGAAGAAAACTTATTAAAAATATCAAGGTATTTTAAATTATCGCAAACATTGCAGACGATTTTAGACTTACGTTCTTCTAAAGAAGTTTCGACATTACAAATATTCTTTGGCCAAGAGGAGGGATCCTTTAAAAACTCTGGTCCATGCCACCACATCATATTTTTCACTAGATCTTCCGGTAATATTCCTCTGGAAGCGGGATCAGCTGGGTTAGACGCTGAAGGGACATATCTCCACTGATTAGAGTTTGTATAGCGTTGTATTTCTGCAACTCGGTTGGAAACATATACACTCCATCGTGAGGGATGCTTTTTTATCCAACTTAGTACTGTGGAACTATCACTCCAATAAACGATATTTTTAATATTAATATCTGATAGGGATTTAATAACCTTCTGAGCCAATTTAGCCAAAAGTACAGCTGCGCAAAGTTCAAGCCTTGGAATTGTTACAGTCTTCACCGGCGATACCTTAGTTTTTGCCTGTAATATATGAATGTCAACATCACCTAGACTACATACCCTTACATACACTACCGCAGCATATGCATTGCTTGATGCGTCACAGAAACAATGCAGTTCCACCATGGATTTAGGGTTGTAATTTATCCACCTAGATATTTTAATTTGTTCTAGACATTTTAAAGTACCTTTATATTTTAGCCATGTATTCCTAATATATTGTGGAACCTCAGAATCCCAATCCAATCCTTCCAACCATAACTTCTGAAACATGATTTTGGTCAATATAGTTGTTGGTGCAAGCCAACCTAATGGGTCGAAAAGTCTTGCGGACTCGGAGAGAATAATACGCTTTGTAACTTTATTTGTTAGTGGTGAATTTACTCTAAATGTGAAGGTATCAGTTATCGGTATCCATTGAATTCCTAACGTTTTAACCACATTATCATGGTCAAAATTTAAGGAAGTTGACTTTTCCTTGTATTCCTCAGGTATTTGATCTAAAAGATCTGGACAATTAGAAACCCATTTTCTAAGTTTAAAACCTCCATTCTCAAGTAAAGTGCATAAATTTTTCTGTATAGAAATAGCTTCTTCCAATGTATCAGAACCAGATATTATATCATCGACGTAAGAGTCGCAAGCTAGAATTTTAGACTCAATAGGAAAAGAAGAGCAGTAGTCTTCTGATAGTTTTCGAAGAACCCTTATTGATAAGTAGGGAGCTGGTGTAGTTTCGTAGGTAACGGTATTCAACTCGTAAACTGAGATTTATTCATTAGGGTTAAAACGCCATAAAATCTGTTGAAACCGTCTATGTTCTTGACACACCTCAATTTGTCGGAACATTTTCTCTATGTCCGCACAAAATCCTATCCTATGACGTCTCCATCTATTAATAATCTGCGGCAAATCGTTTTTCAAAGCGGGTCCGGAGCAAAGTTGGTCATTAAGGGAGCTACAACCGGCTAAATGGCTGCTGCCATCGAAATCCACTCGCAATTTGGTTGTTGTGCTCTCTTCTTTTAATACACCATGATGTGGTAACATGAAACCATTTTCAGGAACATTATCTGGATAACTGCCTACCCTACTCATATGACACAACGACTCGTACTCTCGCATAAACGCCACATATCTCTCGCAAAATTGTGGCTGACTAGCAAAACGTCGTTATAAATGTAACAACCGATTATAAGCATTGGTGTGGTTGTTATTCAAATCAATATATGTTGACCCATTAACAACAGATTTGAAGGGTATATTGACGATAAAACGTCCACTTTCACTACGTTTCGTTGTTTTACAAAAATATTGCTCACATAGTATCTCATCATTTGTTAATTCTCTTTTCACCTCAACTTCCTTTTGCTCCCAAAAAAGTCTTAAAGTATTATCTAAGTTAACCATATTCACGTTTATACTACAAAATGATCGGTCACTAGTAGGACCCGTGAATACCCAACCAAACATCAAACTTGGGATCAGCTAATGATTCTACAATACTATCAGGTATCTAAACTTTTCCAAGGGAAATACTAGGTGTATAACTTGTTAATTTACGTAAAACCAGAGCCGGGCAAGAAATTATCGGTTTACATACTGTCGACCAAATATCAAGAAGAACCCAGGACTTAGAACTATCAATCCTGTGTCTCTTAAGACGTAAAAGCTGAACTGCCCTTTCAGTCACTAATGTACCCTTTGAACCAGGATCTAAAAGTGCCCTGAATGGAAATTTACCATTTTCAGAATTCACAATTAAGCGAATAGTGGAAAGAACCACGTTTCCAAACAAATAAACATTGTTGGAAGAAACTTGAACATTCGAATAAGTAGTATTGTCCGCATTCTTGGGAAAACCATCCCATACCATGTAAAATGGTGTGATGAGGCTGTTTACACATATTACAACGATATGTAGAGGTACAGTTACTGTGATGGTGACCCACTATAAGGCAATTACGACAAATATTATTATTAGAAACAAATTCCTCCTTTGATTTTGCTGGAAACGCAATAAATTTGTAACATTTCGATAAAGCATGAGTCTTTTTACAAAGTGAGCACAAAACATGATGTTTTTGTGTAACTTGATTTGTATGAAAAACTGTCTTTATAGACTTTGAATGATTTCCCATTGGGAAACTATTAGTTTTATTTGAAGAAGGTATGTCTTCATGTAAAGATTCGAGAGTTCTAAAGGTTCTCTCAAGAAAACTGAACATTTCCCCAATGCTGGGTACCGCTGTAGATGATTTTAAAGAATGTTCCCAATCCCTACGCGTTAATAAATCCAGCTTCTGTCCAATGATGGTAACCAAAAGTGGATCCCATTTAGAAGTATCAAAGCCTAAATTTTTTAGTGAACTAATACACTCCTGAGTAGTATCAAGAAGTGTTTTTACAGATTGAAAAGTTCCGTCTGATTTTGGTATGTTCAAAAATTTCCTAACCAAGGCATCACGTTCATTATGATATCTCGATGTCAAGGTGGACCATGCAAGATCATAATTGGCTTCCGTAGCAGATATGGGCTTAATTAAGCTAGCAGCTTCTCCCGAAATAGTGCCTTTTAAGTAATAAAACTTTTGAACTTTAGAAAGATAATTATTATTATGTACAAGATTCATATAGATATCTTGAAATGGAACCCATTCCATGTAATCGCCGAAGAATTTTGGTAAAGATATTTTAGGTAATTTTGCATCTACGCTAGCAGATGTGTCCGCATGATTAGAAGGAAGTGCAAATGTGCTAGTAAAAGCAGGCGAATGGTCTGTCTGTTCAGGAAGAATATCAAGAATTGCTCCTTTAAAAAGCAAAAACAAGTCAGAGAACGTATAATAAGTATCGTCTTGGATATACGGAACGTCACGAGTATTCATGGAAGTTTCGCGAATAATATCTAAAATCTCCTCATGTTTTCCTTAAAATGTCGATTTAGATCATCTACTTCCTGAAGAAGACTAGTTAGATAACCCCTAGTCTTTTCGACTTTCGACAAGAATCGCATATGCAGTTCGGTCAGTTGTCTTAAATAACCACGTTGCCTGTCTATGGCGTTGTCTAAACTAGTCATATTGTTAACCCAAATGTCCAATTATTACAGATATATCAAAGAAATGTCTAAATTATTTAAACAAGAATGGGGATTAATGCTTGAAATAAAGCTAATAATCGTGAAATTTTAAATTTTACTTAATATCGATTGCGAATAAATTTGAAATTATATAATTTTAAAATATAAAAACGTAAACATTTTACAAAATTAGTTCCAAAATTTATTAACACCAAATTATTTTATATAAAATATATCACTTCACAACTATTTAACTTTAACACACTAATCCCGGGTTTCGGCACCAATTTTTTATGTTATAGAATTTAATTTGAATAAAATAGAATGGAAACAGTGTACAAAATATTTATCTTTATTAAGCGTATAGACCAACTAACTGACCGATCATCTTGAATGTTCAAGAGCAATTGAAAAAAAAAAATAAAATTTCTTATACAATTCATTCCTGACAAAATATAAATAAATTCAGAATAATAAAATATTTAACGGGATAATTTAATAGGCAAACAAGTAGGAAAGTATAGTCGGGCATGGCCGACCATATAATACCCTACACCATGAGTATATTTTTAAAATTTTTACTTTTTATAAAATTTTTATTTTTTGTAAAGAAACTTTTATGTTGAATATTACCATAATTCCAAAATATTTAAGCCATTTATTGATAAAAACTAAAATTTCTAAATAAGGCTTTATATAGGTCAAATATGGGCCGATCCTCGGTAAATTTGGGAAAAGGATATATTTCTAAATAACAGTTAGTTTTGTTTAGTTTCAGATACAAATAAGAATCCAGAAAAAATATATAAGTAGGTACGTATGTACTTACGGCAATTAATGATCTTACTACTCAAAAGCAAACTCTTATATTATGCGTTAAAGAGTAATAAGCTTATTATATAAAATTTACTCAATAAGTGAGAATATGCGAGTATTTCAATTCGATCAATATAACAACAATCAAATTACAGCGTGTTAGGTCAATTAATGAACAAAATAGATATGTAAATATAGCAATTATAATTAAATGCTGCAACAACCATTTTTAGTGAAATATTGAAAAACAAATTTTTTAAAACTTTGTTTTATGAAAAACTTCAGAGCAAAACATATTGTAAAAACTTTGTTCTATGAAAATATTTAGAGCAAAACGTATTATACACCAAAATGTAGGGAATTGTACTAATATAACAACCTTTTCAGAAGTCCAAAATTCGGCCCCAAACTCAAAAAACCATTTTGAGTGATATATTTAAAAACATTTTTTAAAAATCTTGTTTTATGAAAAACTTAAGAGCAAAACACATTATACACCATAATTTAGGTAATTAGACTAGCTACAACGTCCAGTACACCTTTGTCAGAACTACAACATCCAATACAACAACCTTTGTGAGAAGTCCAAAATTCGGCCCCAAACTAAAAAAACACATTTGAGTTAAATGTTAAAGAACACTTTTTTAAAAACTTTGTTCTACGAAAAACTTTAGAGTAAAACTTAGTATACACCAAAATGTAGGGCATTAAACTAGCTACAACGTCAAATACAACAATTTTTGTCAAAAGTCCAAAATTCGGCCCAAAGCTCAAAACCCAAAAAAACATTTTTAGTGAAATTTGGAAAAAAAATTAAAAACTTTGTTTTATGAAAAACTTCAGAGCAAAACATATTATACACCAGAATGTAGGGAATTGGACTAGCTACAACGTCCAATACCACAACCTTTTCAGAAAAAACTTTGTTCAACGAAAAACTATAGAGCATAACATATTACAGACCAAAATCTAGGGAATTGCACTAGCTACAACGTCCAATAGAACAACCTTCGTCACAAGTCCAAAATTAGGTCCCAAACTAAAAAACACTTTTGAGTGAAATGTTAAAGAAAACTCTTTTAAAAATTTTGTTCTACGAAAAACTTTAGAGCTAATCATATTATACACCAAAATGTAGGGAATTGAACTAGCTACAACGTCCAATACAACAACCTTTGTCAGACATCCAAAATTCGGCCCCAAAATCAAAAGTCCAAAATTCGGCCCAAAACTCAAAAAACAATTTTGAGCGAAATATTAAAAAATAATTTTTTAAAAACTTTGTTTTATGAAAAAATTCAGAGCAAAACATATAATACAAAAAAATGTAGGAAATTGGACTAGCTACAACGTCCAATAGAACAATCTTTGTCAGAAGTCCAAAATTCGGCCCAAACTAATAAACAATTTTGAGTGAAATGTTAAAGAACACTCTTTTAAAAACTTTGTTCTACGAAAAACTTTAGAGCAAAACGTATTATACTTTAATGTACTTACGCGATAATAAAAACCATTTATTACGCGTAATGTAAAAATCTTATTTGTAAATGTTACAGATTTATGCCCTAATTCTGTTAGACGATTATGTCGTCTTGTCTGAGGAAGAAAAGTAGTCGAATTTACGATTCTTCATGTCAATATATGCTTTTCGTCTATGTTACGTGGTTTGTGTCTATGATTAACGTTATTGTCAAATTATTGTTACCAATATATACATTTTTTTTAAATACTTATATATTTAGCTTTACATTTATATATTTGAAACATTTGGCAATAATATTTTTTTAATAAAATTGACAAATAAAAAATTTTAATTAATAAGAATTTGTGGAAAAAATATGGACGATTGCAGTAGTGGCATTCAAAAACTGTTAGACATTCGTCTAAAATGCGACACATGCTTGCCTGAGAAACACACCCAAGAAAGTCATTTCCAATGAGGTGTTACCAGGAACAACACATTTTTGAAAACCTCTTTATTTAATCTAGAATTTCTTTGAAGCCTAATGATAACAATATGTAGTATCCAACAAAAGAAAATATTTTTAATATATTCAAAAATTAAGCAGACTACAAAATTGTATTCGTCTGGTTTGAAGTTTTGAAACTTCCACAATATTTTTAACTAATCAAATATTTTACGTTATTAAGTGTTTTTATCACAGACAACAACCATTATTGTCTTCAAGAATTCAAAAACAAATACTCAAATGTGTGAGGAAGAAAATTCGTCCAATATCGTCTAACAGAATTTGGGCATTACTCTATCTTATGCCCTAATTCTGTTAGACGATTATGTCGTCTTGTCTGAGGAAGAAAAGTAGTCGAATTTACGATTCTTCATGTCAATATATGCTTTTCGTCTATGTTACGTGGTTTGTGTCTATGATTAACGTTATTGTCAAATTATTGTTACCAATATATACATTTTTTTTAAATACTTATATATTTAGCTTTACATTTATATATTTGAAACATTTGGCAATAATATTTTTTTAATAAAATTGACAAATAAAAAATTTTAATTAATAAGAATTTGTGGAAAAAATATGGACGATTGCAGTAGTGGCATTCAAAAACTGTTAGACATTCGTCTAAAATGCGACACATGCTTGCCTGAGAAACACACCCAAGAAAGTCATTTCCAATGAGGTGTTACCAGGAACAACACATTTTTGAAAACCTCTTTATTTAATCTAGAATTTCTTTGAAGCCTAATGATAACAATATGTAGTATCCAACAAAAGAAAATATTTTTAATATATTCAAAAATTAAGCAGACTACAAAATTGTATTCGTCTGGTTTGAAGTTTTGAAACTTCCACAATATTTTTAACTAATCAAATATTTTACGTTATTAAGTGTTTTTATCACAGACAACAACCATTATTGTCTTCAAGAATTCAAAAACAAATACTCAAATGTGTGAGGAAGAAAATTCGTCCAATATCGTCTAACAGAATTTGGGCATTAATTTCATGTATGTAAATGTAAATCTCATTACTGATGGCATTTATCAACAGTGGTTGTTGTCTATGGTAATACTAGTAATGTTAGTTACACTGGTTACTATTTTATCCCATCTCGACGACTGTAAGGTTATATGAGTACTTTTTGTTCTGCTGCGTTAAGCTTTCGTGGTATTTTTCCATTGATTTTATAAGTTTTATTGATTTAATAAGTTTCTTAAGAAGTTAACTCATATTTGATCTTTCTTTTACTATACAACACTCAAAGTACATAGATCATCTACTCTCCCTTGTTAATGGGAATATTAAGAAAAAGAAAAACTTGAAAAAATAAGTTGGTTTTGAAGTGAATTACAGTAAAATACTTTGAATTTTTTTGATATTTCTGAAAATTATTTCTTAAATTGATAGGAAAAGAAAATCATAGCTCCCTTCATCCAGTTTTACAAAATTTATCACGTTCTACAGGTCGAAATTTTTGACTAATAGGAAAGCGTAGATACAAAAATTTTGGTATCCTAACCTCATTTTGTTGTCACGTTGGAAATTATTTTCTTCCTTAATATATCATAAAAAGGTAATATCAAATTGACAAAAATTGGTTTTCTCAAAAATTTACTTAGTTTTAATTCAATATTTCAATATAACCTTTATAGAAACTTCTCGAGAATTTATATATCAACCAATAGTGGCCAACTCGGGTCACTGGAAAGGGTAATAATCCTTGAGGAACCCATAACTTTGGACATTTTATTGTTAATCACGATTCAACATAACTTTGAATATAATATAAGTATGTAATGAGTGGAATCCCCAAAAAGGAAAAACAAAAAAAAAAATAAAAAGATTTTGGTGCTCCCTATAATTGCTTCAGAGGAATTACACTATTCTAATAACATCTGGAAATACCAACTAAAGGTATTAATATTTAGTGCATTGATTGAGTTGTTTTGGGGTTCTAAAGACTAAGTAAAACTTTCCACCTCTAACCTCTACGTAAATATCTACATAAACTATAATTGGGAGACAGAAATATATAAAATAGTCAATTTATGATAATGTTTAATTTCAAAATCGGTAGCTTGAATATTTTGTATAAGAATTTGGTATTTTATTTTTTAAATAAGCAAACAATATCATAATAATATAATTTGGTAAATTAGTCAAATAATATAAAAATATTGTAAATTATTAACATTAACGACAAACCCAACTCAAACCATCATATGCAACAACAACCATTTACATTATTAAAACAAACCTTTATATATTTATCCAACATCAAACCACAGCAACGTTATCATCGAGGCCTCCATGAACAACAACTGCAGCAAATTAAAGTGGTGAGTGTATCAAACACGATTGTATATTATTTTTGTATTGTTTTTGCATTTCGAGTTTTCGTATAAATACGCGTAGAATAAAGTTCAATCGAACATTGTCTTATAAATTTGCAAACGATAGGTACCAACCAATCTGAAGCATATCACACCAAGTAATTAAGTGTTTGTTTGTTGTTGTTAAAAATAGTACTTAATAATTTCGTTTGCTTCAGATATTGAAACTTTAAATTTTTGTTATACCACTTTTATTAGTGTTCAAACAATACGTATTTATGACTAATTGCACGTCGACTACTATGCGCTTCTCATTAGTTTAATGTAAGCTTAATTTTGTAAAAAATTAATAATTCTTATAATATGATAAATTTAAAAAAAAGAGAAGAAAAACGAATTGCTAAGAATATGTGTTGAAAATGTTTCTAATTTTTTTTTTAATTTACACTAATTTCTTAAAATGTTTTGAATAAATTTAATTTAAATATGGATTTCAAATTGCCAATTAGTTTTCTTTCGGTGAGGGAATAGCCAGTAGAGATTGGTATAGGGGTTTTACACGAAACTAAAGTGGCCTGTAAAACCATGGCAGGGTAGGGTTAAGGGAGGCTCAGTACTCCAACAACATCAGGAGAAACAAATTTGTAGTAATTGATCCTTTGTATCATGATTTTATTAGAAAGGGGCATTTTCCAACATTTAAATTTTGTTTTATTAAAAAAACGGGAGTCTAAAATATAATTTTCTTGTATGTAACCAATGTTTTTGAGACTACTGAAACTTAAAAAAGGACACGAACCCCCCGCCCGATTGAAGTTAGCTCATTAATGGCTCCCACGTCCTCCTTAAGCTTCACACTAAATACTTTCTAAAAAAAAACAGTCTCTCATACATAAAATATTTTCCTTTCGTATTACTAAGAGTTTTATTGATAGAAATATGTTGGTGAACGTTACATAGAATGACGCCCATCGTGGGGCACGAAAAGATAAAAAGAAAAAAACCTTTGCGGTATAATTTTTGTAATGTTAGAGTTAAAACATTATTGAACTTTATGAATCTTTTTCGGATTTACAGTTGTCTGATTGTGTCAGATATACTGTTCGTAAGTTTCAATAATAATGTTTTCTGGAATTTCAATTATCAACAGCTAGAATGTGAGACGAGCTAAACATTCTATATATTTAAAATCAATAAAATCCAGTAAATTTCATGAAAAATTTTAAAATTTGGGAAAAGTTTACTAATTATATCTTAAGCGCTGAATAATTGTAAATATTTGTCTGGAGTTTTGATTATTTGATTGTGTCAGATATTTTAACCGATAAAGCAGTTTGCAATATTTTTCTTTATAGGATATAATTTTTTAAAATTTTATTGGAATTCATAATTCTGTTTCAAAGTATATGATTATTTGTGGAAGAAGATATGTAACATGATGTTTCATGACCTTCAAACATTGCGGATACTATTTTGATCAATTGTTATGCTTTTAAAACTCCATAGCCAATTTTATATCTTTATGAATTATTACATATTTTACATGTCTACTCTACTTGGATATTATTCGCTCACCAAAGAAAGAACCTAAACGTTATATATTTGTTAAATTCTAAACTATTAACATCAACACTAAAAAAATTAAAAATTTTTTTCCATATAGATTTTCTATTTTTTTAAGAATTTATCATCAAACACGATGACTTTAGGTACTGATTTAAGTAATTCACAAAGTTATTCTATTTCGAAATCTAAACCATACACACGAAGTAAAGCTCGTAGTGCTATGGCTAAACGTTATAATGCCCGAAATTTAGATAAAAATTTTGCAAATGAGGATAATCCAACTGCCTTATCGGAGTTAACTCCTCACAATTCCCCAACTGTTCCAAATTATGCGGAAATGCCATTCACACCAGTTGATAATCATCGTCGTGATTCAAATATCAATCTGCATTCGCCTGTACAAATGCCAAACAATTTCCATCGATCTAATCGAAATATAGATTATTCGAGAATAAATCAAATTATTGAGTCTAGTATTACTAGAGCTCTTCAGAGAATAGTAATCAGTTAAATTTTAATAATCGTTTTGAAGAACATGTATCATTACGTTCGGAAAAGGTTACTTCAATCATTCAGAACTGGAACCTCAAGTTCGATGGTTCATCTAATGGTCTGAGTGTTGAAAAGTTCCTTTACCGTGTAAGGTCATTAACGAAGGAAAATTTCAACGAGGATTTTAATTTAATCTGTAAAAATCTCCATATGCTACTCACTGGCAAAGCCAGAGACTGTTATTGGAGATATCATAAACAGGTAGACTCCATTCAATGGTCTGAGTTTTGTGCTGCTTTAAGATATCAGTTCAAAGATTTCCGCTCTAGTTATGATATCAGAGAAGAGGTGAGAAATCGGAAAATGAAAAATGGCGAAAGTTTTGAAAACTTTTATGAAGCCATTTGTTCTATTTTGGATAGGTTGGAAACCCCCATGTCAGAATCAGAACTTGTTGAAATTGTTGTCAGAAATCTGCGTTCAGATATTCGACATGAATTGTTGTATGTACCAATATATTCAATTGCACATTTAAGAAAATTGATACAGATGCGAGAGAATTTGTTGGGAGAAGATCTGTATCGAAGAAACAGTTCTCTAAAAACAAATTCGCAATTGACTGTTCAGAAAGTCGCCGATATTTCTACAAAGGAAGAAAATTCCGATGATTTTCAAGTAGATGTCATTCGTCAAGGTCACATTTCAGTAAAATGCTGGAATTGTGATGAAATTGGACATCTATGGGAAGATTGTCTTAAGGATCGAAATTTTTTCTGTTATGGCTGTGGGGCCAAAAAGATGTATAAACCGCAGTGTGTCAATTGCGCCTCAAAAAAAGTTATACAATTCAAAAAACCAATACCTTCACCAAACATCTCATCCACCACCTCAACCTCAATTGTAAAATTTGCTCCTTGCAGCAATTTAGTCTCTAGATACTAATATCCAAATCCTTCGTCCAGACAACATTCGTAGTTTATCCCCTGACATTCAACTGCAACCAATTCGTCTATACCACCAACGTTTAAAAGACTACCTTGACAAACGAAACCAAATCTTTCATGTAGAGTCAATTACCCAAGACAAACCTAAAAGACCTAAACGATCCACTTTAAGATTACGCAATTATTTTAAACGTCGAAAAGCCTTATCTAAATATATAATTTCTTCGATAATGAATAATCCCAAAGATAAGCGTTATTACGCACAAGTAAAGTTTTTGGATTTCACCGAATATGGTTTGTTAGATACCGGTGCAAACGTATCTTGCATTGGATCTGGTTTAGCTGAAACATATTTTTCTAATTTTGATAACTTTTGTAATGTTAAAACTATTGTTAAAACTGCGGACGGGAAAGTACAAAAGACATTAGGTTATTTGATCGTAGATATCACTTTCCGAAACCAAGTTCACAAATTAAAATTGTTAATTGTCCCTTCAATATCTGGGATATTTGATTTTAGGGATTGATTTTTGGAAAACCTTTAAATTAGCGGCAGATATATTTGACTCTGCAGTTGTGTCCGATTTATCAGTCCGTTTGTCTGACAGTCCTTCTGAATTGTCTGTTTTAGAAAAAATATCCAATGTCCATTCAGTTAGTATCGAAAAGTCTGGCAACTCAGATGAACATACCTATCCACTAACTCCAGGTCAACTTCAGCAGTTAACTGCTATAATAGAGTTATTTCCAAATTTTGAAACACACGGTCTCGGGAGAACCAGCCTAATTAGACATGAAATTGACGTAGCTAATGCTAAGCCAATTAAACAGAGGTTCTACCCAGATTCTCCAGCAGTGGAGAAACTGATGTATCAAGAAATTGATCGCATGTTGGCCTTAGGGGTGATAGATCCTTCATCATCACCATGGAGTTCCCCTATACGTTTGGTAGTAAAGCCAAACAAAATTCGTTTATGCTTAGATGCAAGAAAAGTCAATTTAGTGACGAAAAAGGATGCATATCCTTTACCTAGCATTGAGGGAATATTTTCTAGGCTTCCTAAAGCTAACCTGATTTCAAAGCTGGATTTGAAGGACGCGTATTGGCAAATCGCCCTCGCCGATGAG
>NC_060953.1:24150276-24179294 GCF_022045245.1 Lucilia cuprina
GGAAATTTAATTTATAAGGATCGATCCTTATTGAAAGTAAGAATATCGGTTCACGTTTTCTCCTATCCCTATTAAAATGCCCCCTTCAGAAAATAACTTTATCGCTAAGAGATGTATTCACATATCTGCTCATAACATATCTGCTCATAACATATCTGCTCATAACATATATATAAAGCAATAAAATTCGACATAAAAAAGTTTTATAGGAAACAAAATCACTTTCATAAATTTAACGAAAATGGATTTATAATAAACCTTACCAAGGTCCCCTTCTGAAAATGACTTTAAGACATATTACTGACCCAAAAATGTAGGTACATCAGTAAAATTCTACATAAACATGAATGATTTGATGGTGGGTATATAAGATTCGGCATGGCCGAATATAACACTCTTACTTGTTAAAAACTTTGTTTTAGGAAAAACTTTATAGCAAAATATATTACACACGAAAATGTAGGGAATTGGGATAGCTATAACGCTTTGTCAGAAGTACAAAATTCAGCCAAAAACTCAAAAAACAATTTTGATTGAAATATTGAAAAATATTTTTTTTTAATTTTGTTTTATGAAAAACTTTAGAGAAAAACATATTATACACCAAAACGTAGGGACTTGGACTACCTACAACGTCCAATAGAACAATCTTTGTCAGAATTCCAAAATTCGGCCCCAAACTAAAAAGACTTTTTGATTCACTCAAAATATTGAAAAATACTTCTTTAAAAACTTTGTTTTATGAAAAACTTTAGAGCAAAATATATTATACACCAACATGTAGGGAATTGTACTAGCTACAACGTCCAATACAACAACCTTTGTCAGAAGTCCGAAATTCGGCCCCAAACTAAAAAAAAAACAATTTTGAGTGAACACTTTTTTAAAAGCTTTGTTTTACGAAAAACTTTAGAGCAAAACATATTACACACCAAACTGTAGGGCACTGGACTATATTATACACAAAAATGTAGGGAATTGGACTAGCTACAACGTCCAATACAACAACCATTGTCAGAAGTCCAAAATTCGGCCCCCAACTCAAGAAACTATTTTGAATGAAATGTTAAAGAACACATTTTTAAAAACTTTGTTTTACGAAAAACTTTATAGCAAAACATATTACACACGAAAATGTAGGGAATTGGGATAGCTATAACGCCCAATACATAAACCTTTGTCAGAAGTACAAAATTTAGCTACAAACTCAAAAAACAATTTTGATTGAAATATTGAAAAATATTTTTTTTCAATTTTGTTTTATGAAAAACTTTAGAGCAAAACATATTATACACCAAAACGTAGGGACTTGGACTACCTACAACGTCCAATAAAACAATCTTTGTCAGAATTCCAAAATTCGGCCCCAAACTAAAAAGACCTTTTGAGTGAAATATTGAAAAATACTTCTTTAAAGACTTTTTTTTATGAAAAACTTTAGAGCAAAAGATATTATACACCAACATGTAGAGAATTGTACTAGCTACAACGTCCAATACAACAACCGTTGTCACAAGTCCAAAATTCGGCCCCAAACTAAAAAAAAAAAAACAATTTTGAGTGAAATGTTAAAGAACACTTTTTTAAAAACTTTGTTTACGAAAAACTTTAGAGCAAAACATATTACACAACAAACTACAACTTTCAATACAACAACCGTTTTAGAAGTCCAAAATTCGGCCCCAAACTCAAAAAAATTCTTGAGTGAAAATAACAATAACATTTGTCAGAACTCCAAAATTCGGCCCCAACAAAAAACAATTTTGAGTGAAATAGTGAAACACACTTTTTTAAAAACTTTGTTTTATGAAAAACTTTAGAGCAAAACATATTATACGCCAAAATGTAGGGAATTGGACTAGCTACAACGTCCAATACAACAACCTTTGTCAGAAGTCCAAAATTCGGCCCAAAAAATATTTTGAGTGAAATATTGAAAAACAATTCTTTAAAAACTTTGTTGTATGAAAAACTTTAGAGCAAAAGATATTATACACCAAAATGTTGGGAATTGGACTTGCTAAAACGTACAATACAACAACCTTTTCAGAATTCCAAAATTCGGCCCCAAACTAAAAAAAAATTTTTTTTGATTGAAATAGTAAAAAACACTTTTTTAAAAACTTTGTTTTATGAAAAACTTTAGAGCAAAAGATATTATACACCATAATTTAGGTAATTAGAGTAGTTTTTGTTCTGCCGCGTTAAGCTTTCGTGGTATTTTTCCATTGATTTTATAAGTTTTATTGATTTAATAAGTTTCTTAAAATGTTAGTTCATATTTAATCTTTCTTTTACTATTCAACACTCAAAGTTCATAGATCATCTACTCTCCCTTGTTAATGGGAATATTAAGAAAAAGAAAAACAAGAAAAACTTGAAAAAATAAGTTGGTTTTGAAGTGAATTACAGTAAAATACTTTGATTTTTTTGATATTTCTGAAAATTATTTCTTAAATTGATAAGAAAATCATAGTTCCCTTCATCCAGTTTTACAAAATTTATCACGTTCTACAAGTCGAAATTTTTGACTCTAATAGGAAAGCGTAGATACAAAAATTTTGGTATCCTAACCTCATTTTGTTGTCACGTTGGAAATTATTTTCTTCCTTAATATATCATAAAAAGGTAATATCAAATTGACAAAAATTGGTTTTCTCGAAAATTTACTTAGTTTTAATTCAATATTTAAATATAACCTTTATAGAAACTACTCGAGAATTTATATATCGACCAATAGTGGCCAATTCGGGTCACTGGAAAGGGTAATAATCCTTGAGGAACCCATAACTTTGGACATTTTATTGTTAATCACGATTCAACTTAACTTTGAATATAATATATGTAATGAGTGGAATCCCCAAAAAGGAAAAACAAAAAAGTTTTTGGTGCTCCCTATAATTGCTTCAGAGGAATTACACTATTCTAATAACATCTGGTAATACCAACTAAAGGTATTAATATTTAGTGCATTGATTGAGTTGTTTTGGGGTTCTAAAGACTAATGTGCTGTTTCTAGATACCGAGCGAGTAGTTTGAGTACAAATTTTACTTGTATTTTGTTATTGTAACAAAAACAAAAAAACTTTCCACCTCTAACCTCTACGTAAATATCTACATAAACTATAATCGGGAGACAGATAATATATAAAATAGTCAATTTATGATAATGTTTAATTTTTGCAGAATCAAAATTTTCATTTCAAAATCGGTAGCTTGAATATTTTGTATAAGAATTTGGCATTTTATTTTTTAAATAAGCAAACAATATCATAATAATATAATTTTGTAAATTTTGAGAGCACATAAAGTATTGTAAATTATTAACATTAACGACAAACCCAACTCAAACCATCATATGCAACAACAACCATTTACATTATTAAAACAAACCTTTATATATTTATCCAACATCAAACCACAGCAACGTTATCATCGAGGCCTCCATGAACAACAACTGCAGCAAATTAAAGTGGTGAGTGTATCAAACACGATTGTATATTATTTTTGTATTGTTTTTGCATATCGAGTTTTCGTATAAATACGCGTAGAATAAAGTTCAATCGAATATTGTCTTATAAATTTGCAAACGATAGGTACCAACCAATCTGAAACATATCACACCAAGTAATTAAGTGTTTGTTTGTTAACGTATTCTTGGTTGCATTTCTCAGATCAGTATTAAAAATAGTACTTAATAATTTCGTTTGCTACAGATATTGAAACTTTAAATTTTTGTTATACCACTTTTATTAGTGTTGAAACAATACGTATTTATTCAATAATTCGTTAAATGACTAATTGCACGTCGACTACTATGCGCTTCTCATTAGTTTAATGTAAGCTTAATTTTGTAAAAAATTAATAATTCTTATAATATGATAAATTAAAAAAAAAGAAAGGAAAAACGAATTGCTAAGAACATATGTTGAATAAGTTTCTATTTTTTTTAATTTACACTAATTTCTTAAAATGTTTTGAATAAATTTAATTTAAATATGGATTTCTAATTGCCAATTAGTTTTCTATCGGTAAGGGAATAGCCAGTAGAGATAGGTATAGGGGTTTTACACGAAACTAAAGTGGTCTGTAAAACCATGGCAGGGTAGGGTTAAGAGAGGCTCAGTACTCCAACAACATCAGGAGAAACAAATTTGTAGTAATTGATCCTTTGTATCATGATTTTATTAGAAAGGGGCATTTTCCAATATTTAAATTTTGTTTCATTAAAAAAAACGGGAGTCTAAAATATAATTTTCTTGTATGTAACCAATGAGTTTGAGACTACTGAAACTTAAAAAAGGACACGAACCCCCCGCCCGATTGAAGTTAGCTCATTAATGGCTCCCACGTCCTCCTTAAGCTTCACACTAAATACTTTCTAACAAAACAGTCTCTCATACATAACATATTTTCCTTTCGTATTACTAAGAGTTGTATTGATAGAAATATGTTGGTGAACGTTACAATACACCAAAATGTAGGGAATTGAACTAGCTACAACGTCTAATACAACAATCTTTGTCAGAGGTCCAAAATTCGGCCCCAAACTCAAAAAACCATTTTGAGTGAAATTTTGAAGACACTTTTTCAAAAACTAATATGTAGGAAATTTAATTAGCTACAAAGTCAAATACAACAATTTTTGTCAGAAGTCCAAAATTCGGCCCCAAACTCAAAAAACAATTTTGTGTGCAATATTGAAAAACACTTTTTTAAAAACTTTAGAGCAAAATATGTTATACACCAAAATGTAGGGAATTACACTAGCTACATCGTCCAATACAACAACCTTTTTTAGAAGTCCAAAATTCGACCCCAAACTAACAAAAACATTTTGAGGGAAATATTGAAAAACACTTTTTTAAAAACTTTGTTTTGTGAAAAACTTTAGAGCGGAAGATATCATACACCAAAATGTAGGGCATTAAACTAGCTACAATGTCCAGTACAACAACCTTTGTCAGAGGTCCAAAATTTGACTTCAAACCATTTTAAGTGAAATGTTAAAGAACACTTTTTTGAATACTTTGTTTTACGAAAAACTTTAGAGCAAAACATATTACACACAAAAATGTAGGGCAGTGAGCTAGATAAAACGTCCAATACAACAACATTTGTCAGAAGTCCAAAATTCGGCCTCAAACTCAAAAAAACAATTTTGAGTGAAATATTGAAAAACAAAATTCGGCCACAAATTAAAAAAACAAATTTTGAGTGAAATGTTAAAGAACGCTTTTTTAAAAACTTTGTTTTACGAAAAACTTAGAGCAAAACATATTACACACGAAAATGAAGGGAATTGGGCTATGTACAGCGTCCAATACAACAACCTTTGTCAGAAGTCCAAAATTCAGCCCAAAACTAAAAAAACAATTTGGCGGATATATTTAAATACACTTTTTTAAAAACTTTGTTTTATGAAAAACTTTAGAGCAAAACATATTATACACCAAAATGTTAGCAACTCGACTAGCTATAACGTCCAAAATTAGACTTCAAAATGAAAGAACCATTTTAAGTGAAATGTTAAAAAACACTTTTTTAAATACTTTGTTTTACGAAAAACTTTAGAGCAAAACATATTACACAAAAGTCCAAAATTAGACTTCAAACTGAAAGAACCATTTTAAGTGAAATGTTAAAGAACACTTTTTTAAATACTTTGTTTTACGAAAAAATTTAGAGAAAAACATATTACACACAAAAATGTAGGGCAGTGAGCTAGATAAAACGTCCAATACAACAACATTTGTCAGAAGTCCAAAATTCGGCCTCAAACTCAAAAAAACAATTTTGATTGAAATATTGAAAAACAAAATTCGGCCACATATTAAAAAACAAATTTTGAGTGAAATGTTAAACAACGCTTTTTTAAAAACTTTGTTTTACAAAAAAATTAGAGCAAAACATATTACACACAAAAATGAAGGGATTTGGGCTATGTACAGCGTCCAATACAACAACCTTTGTCAGAAGTCCAAAATTCAGCCCAAAACTAAAAAAAAACAATTTGGCGGATATATTTAAAAACACTTTTTTAAAAACTTTGTTTTATGAAAAACATTAGAGCAAATCATATTATACACCAAAATGTAGGCAATTGGACTAGCTATAAGTCAAATACAACAACTTTTGTTTGAAGTCCAAAATTCGGCCCCAAACTCAAAAACTAATTTTGAGTGAAATATTGAAAAAACATTTTTTTAAAAACTTTGTTTTTTTCAAAAGCCAAAATTCGGCGCCAAACTCAAAAAACTATTTTGAGTGAAATATTGAAAAACACTTTTTTAAAAACTTTGTTCTATGAAAAAATTTAGAAAAAGATATTATACACCAAAATGTAGGGAATTGGATTAGCTACATTGTCCAATATAACAACTTTTGTTTGAAGTCCAAAATTCGGCCCAAGCTAAAAAAAACAATTTTGTGTGAAATATTGAAAAGCTCTTTTTTTAAAAAATTTTAATGAGCAACTTTAGAGCAAAAGATATTATACACCAAAATGTAGAAAATTTAGCAAGCTACAAAGTCTTATACAACACCTTTGTCAGAAGTCCAAAATTCGACCCCAAACTCAAAAACAATTTTTAGTGAAATATTGAAAAACACTTTTTTCAAAACTTTGTTTTGTGAAAAACTTTAGAGCAAAAGATATTATACACCAATATGTAGGGAATTGCACTAGCTACAACGTCCAATACAACAACCTTTGTCAGAAGACCAAAATTCGACCCCAAAATAAAAAAAAAACAATTTTGAGTAAAATGTTAAAGAACACTTTTTTAAAAACTTTGTTCTACGAAAAACTTTAGAGCTAAACATATTACACACAAAAATGTAGGGCAGTGAGCTAGATAAAACGCCCAATACAACAACCTTTGTCAGATGTCCAAAAATCGGCCCAAAACTAAAAAAAACAATTTGGCGGATAAATTTAAAAACACTTTTTTACAAACTTTGTTTTATGAAAAACTTTAGAGCAAAACATATTATATACCAAAATGTTAGCAATTCGACTAGCTATAACGTCCAAAATTAGACTTCAAAATGAAAGAACCATTTTAAGTGAAATGTTAAAGAACACTTTTTTAAATACTTTGTTTTACGAAAAACTTTAGAGCAAAACATATTACACAAAAGTCCAAAATTAGACTTCAAACTGAAAGAACCATTTTAAGTGAAATGTTAAAGAACACTTTTTTAAATACTTTGTTTTACGAAAAAATTTAGAGAAAAACATATTACACACAAAAATGTAGGGCAGTGAGCTAGATAAAACGTCCAATACAACAACATTTGACAGAAGTCCAAAATTCGGCCTCAAACTCAAAAAAACAATTTTGATTGAAATATTGAAAAACATAATTCAGCCACATATTAAAAAACAAATTTTGAGTGAAATGTTAAACAACGCTTTTTTAAAAACTTTGTTTTACGAAAAACTTAGAGCAAAACATATTACACACAAAAATGAAGGGAATTGGGCTATGTACAGCGTCCAATACAACAACCTTTGTCAGAAGTCCAAAATTCAGCCCAAAACTAAAAAAAACAATTTGGCGGATATATTTAAAAACACTTTTTTAAAAACATTGTTTTATGAAAAACATTAGAGCAAATCATATTATACACCAAAATGTAGGCAATTGGACTAGCTATAACGTCAAATACAACAACTTTTGTTTAAAGTCCAAAATTCGGCCCCAAACTCAAAAACTAATTTTGAGTGAAATATTGAAAAAACATTTTTTTAAAAACTTTGTTTTTTCAAAAGCCAAAATTCGGCGCCAAACTCAAAAAACTATTTTGAGTGAAATATTGAAAAACACTTTTTTAAAAACTTTGTTCTATGAAAAAATTTAGAAAAAGATATTATACACCAAAATGTAGGGAATTGGATTAGCTACATTGTCCAATACAACAACTTTTGTTTGAAGTCCAAAATTCGGCCCAAGCTAAAAAAAACAATTTTGTGTGAAATATTGAAAAGCTCTTTTTTTTTTAAAATTTTAATGAGGAACTTTAGAGCAAAATATATTATACACCAAAATGTAGAAAATTTAGCAAGCTACAAAGTCTTATACAACACCTTTGTCAGAAGTCCAAAATTCGACCCCAAACTCAAAAACAATTTTTAGTGAAATATTGAAAAACACTTTTTTAAAAACTTTGTTTTGTGAAAAACTTTAGAGCAAAAGATATTATACACCAATATGTAGGGAATTGCACTAGCTACAACGTCCAATACAACAACCTTTGTCAGAAGACCAAAATTCGACCCCAAAATAAAAAAAAACAATTTTGAGTAAAATGTTAAAGAACACTTTTTTAAAAACTTTGTTCTACGAAAAACTTTAGAGCTAAACATATTACACACAAAAATGTAGGGCAGTGAGCTAGATAAAACGCCCAATACAACAACCTTTGTCAGAAGTCCAAAAATCGGCCCAAAACTAAAAAAAAAACAATTTGGCGGATAAATTTAAAAACACTTTTTTACAAACTTTGTTTTATGAAAAACTTTAGAGCAAAACATATTATATACCAAAATGTAGGGAATTGGACTAGCTACAACGTCCAATACAACAACCATTGTCAGAAGTCCAAAATTCGCCCCAAACTCAAAAAAAAATTTTTGAGTGAAATATTGAAAAAACTTTTTTAAGAACTTTAGAGCAATTGGACTAGCTACAACGTCCAGCACAACAACATTTGTCAGAACTCCAAAATTCGGCCCCAAACTCAAAAAACCATTTTGAGTGAAATATTGAAAAACAATTTTTTAAAACTTTGTTTTATAAAAAAACTTTAGAGCAAAAGATAGTATACACCATAATTTAGGTAATTAGACTAGCTACAGCGTCCATTACAACAACCTTTGTCAGAAGTCTAAAATTCGGCTAAAAACTCAAAAAACAATTTTAAGTGATATATTGAAAAACACTTTCTTAAAAACTTTGTTTTATGAAAAACTTTAGAGCAAAACATATTATACACCAAAATGCAACAATTTTTGTCAGAAGTCTAAAATTCGGCCCCAAACTCAAAAAACAATTTTGAGTGAAATATCGAAAAACACTTTTTTAAAAACTTTAGAGCAAAATATGTTATACACCAAAATGTAGGGAATTACACTAGCTACATCGTCCAATGCAACAACCTTTCTTAGAAGTCCAAAAAACTTTGTTTTGTGAAAAACTTTAGAGCAGAAGATAACTAGCTACAACGTCCAATACAACAACCTTTGTCAGAGGTCCAAAATTCTGCCCCAAGTCAAAAAACAATTTTGAGTGAAATATTGGAAAACACTTTTGTAAAAACTTTGTTTTATGAAAAACTTTAGAGCAAAACATATTATACACCAAAATGTAAGCAATTCGACTAGCTATAACGTCAAATACAACATCCTTTGTCAGAAGTCCGAAATTCGACTTCAAGCTGAAAGAACCATTTTAAGTGAAATGTTAAAGAACACTTTTTTAAATACTTTGTTTTACGAAAAACTTTAGAGCAAAACATATTACACACAAAAATGTAGCGCAGTGAGCTAGATAAAGCGTCCAATACAACAACACATGTCAGAAGTCCAAAATTCGGCCTCAAACTCAAAAAAACAATTTTGAGTGAAATATTGAAAAACAAAATTCGGCCACAAATTAAAAAAAAACAAATTTTGAGTGAAATGTTAAACAACGCATTTTTAAAAACTTTGTTTTACGAAAAACTTAGAGCAAAACATATTACACACAAAAATGAAGGGAATTGGGCTATGTACAGCGTCCAACACAACAACCTTTGACAGAAGTCCAAATTCAGCCCAAAACTAAAAAAAACAATTTAGCGGAAATATTTAAAAACACTTTTTTACAAACTTTGTTTTATGAAAAAGATTAGAGCAAATCATATTATACACCAAAATGTAGGCAATTGGACTAGCTATAACGTCAAATACAACAACCTTTTTCAGAATTTCAAAATTCGGCCCCAAACTCAAAAACTAATTTTGAGTGAAATATTGAAAAAACATTTTTTAAAAACTTTGTTTTTTTCAAAAGCCAAAATTCGGCGCCAAACTCAAAAAACAACTCTGAGTGAAATATTGAAAAACACTTTTTAAAAACTTTGTTCTGTGAAAAAATTTAGAAAAAGATATTATACACCAAAATGTAGGGAATTGGATTAGCTAAATTGTCCACCCAGCAAAATATTTGCTTACAAATTCACTAGAAAAATCACCAGAACTCATCGAGTAAAGTACTTACAATTCTACTAGAAAAAGTACTTATTTTTGTTTGAGATGTTCCAAAAGTAAGTCAATATTATTTGGTTGGAAATAAGTTGTTTTTAGTAGAGTTATTTATAGAATATTTATGAAAAAATAAAAATAAAAAGACGACATAGATTGGGGTTGAACTCAGTACCTTCCGTCTACCAGTTGAATGCTACTCTTACTACACCTCTGCTTTGTTGCTTTATTGTACATCAAATAATAGTTTTCACACACAAATACTATTTTATTTTCTGTTTGTCTAAAATAAGACATTTGATATCGTGTTCACAAAAAAGGAAAAAAAAAAACAGAAAAAGTAACTGTTTTATTTTTGTTTGTTTCTTTATTTTGATTTTTTTTTAAACTTTACCTACAAAGTAAGTCATTAATGAAGTACTTAATGGTAATCATTGTAAGCAAAGATTTTGCTGGGCAATACAACAACTTTTGTTTGAAGTCCAAAATTCGGTCCAAGCTAAAAAAACAATTTTGTGTGAAATATTGAAAAGCTCCTTTTTTAAAAAAAAAATTAATGAGCAACTTTAGAGCAAAAGATATTATACACCAAAATGTAGAAAATTTAGCAAGCTACAAAGTCTTATACAACACCTTTGTCAGAAGTCCAAAATTCGATCCCAAACTCAAAAACAATTTTGAGTGAAATATTGAAAAACACTTTTTTAAAATCTTTGTTTTATGAAAAACTTTAGAGCAAAAGATATTATACACCAATATGTAGGGAATTGCACTAGCTACAACGTCCAATACAACAACCTTTGTCAGAATTCCAAAATTCGACCCCAAAATAAAAAAAAAAACAATTTTGAGTGAAATGTTAAAGATCACTTATTAAAAAACTTTGTTTTACGAAATACTTTAGAGCAAAACATACTACAACAATTTTTGTCAAAAGTCCAAAATTCGACCCAAAACTCAAAAAACCATTTTGAGTGAAATATTAAAAAATAATTTTCTTAAAACTTTGTTTTTAGAAAAACTTCAGAGTAAAACAAATTATGCACCAAGATGTAGGGAATTGGACTAGCTACAACGTTCAGTACAACAACCTTTTCAGAAGTCAATAGCTCGGCCCCAAAATCAAAAAACCATTTTGAGTGAAACGTTAAAGAACACTTTTTAAAAAACTTTGTTCCACGAAAAACTTTAGAGCATAACATATTACACACTAAAATGTAGGGAATTTGATAGCTACAACGTCCAGTACAACAACATTTGTCAGAACTCCAAAATTCGGCCCCAAACTAAAAAACAATTTTGAGTGAAATGTTAAAGAACACTCTTTTAAAAACTTTGTTCTACGAAAAACTTTAGCAGCAAATTGGCTTTGGTACCACAGAATATCATACAGAGATATTCAAATTTGTACCGACAGCCAAGCTGCTATCAAATCCCTGATTGGTGTATATACTACATCTAAACTAGTCCAGGAATGCCGGGCATCCTTAAACAGGATGGCGAGACATTCAATAATCGTGCTCAAATGGGTACGGGGACACGGGGATTTGACTGGCAACTATATCGCTGATGAATTAGCGAAACTAGGAGCCTCAATGTCCGACAGAGACATAGACATCTTTTGCGGAATACCGCTAAAAGCTTGCAAGACCATAATAGATGGAAAGTTCTATGAAATTTCTCAGACAAGATGGCGTAATGAACCAACTTGTATCAATACAAGGAAGATATGGCCAAACTTGGACAGTAAACGCACGTCATATCTTCTACAACTAAACCGCCCTCATATCAGCAACCTTGTTGCTGTCATTACGGGGCATATCTCATTGGGAAACCATGCAAGAAGACTTGGAATTCCCCACAACGACTTCTGTAGAAGTTGTCAAGACGAAGAGGAGGAAGAATCCATCGAACATCTTCTCTGTCAATGCCCGGCGCTAGAGGACACTCGATCCGTATATTTAGGAAAACGACTATTTGATGACTTGTCAGAACTATCCAATCTAGGACTGGATAACATTAATGCCTTCATCAGGCACAGTAACTGGCCATAATTAAGGCACTCACTAGTCCGCAAGAACAGACCTCTCAATCTTCTCCTCCACTTCAATTTCTATTCTATGACTTAATCCTAAACTATCTTCTACTATCCTCTACCCTCTTTCTTTTATATTTTATTATCTTTACAGGTATCACAAAGGGACCAACAGGACCCAAGTGTGCGTCTTTGCAGCCTGAATACCTAACCTAACCTAACATATATTGTACACCAAAATATAGGGAATTGGACTAGCAACAACGTCCAATAGAACAATCTTTGTCAGAATTCCAAAATTCGGCCCCAAACTAAAAAGAGCTTTTGAGTGAAATATTAAAAATACTTCTTTAAAGACTTTGTTTTATGAAAAACTTTAGAGCAAAACATATTATACACAAACATGTAGAAAATTGTACTAGCTACAACGTCCAATACAACAACCTTTGTCAGAAGTCCAAAATTCGGCCCTAAACTAAAAAAAAAACAATTTTGATTGAAATGTTGAAAAATATTTTTTTTTAAATTTTGTTTTATGAAAAACTTTAGAGCAAAATATATTATACACCAACATGTAGAGAATTGTACTAGCTACAACGTCTAATACAACAACCATTGTCAGAAGTCCAAAATTCGACCCCAAACTAAAAAAAAAGAACCATTTTGAGGGAAATATTGAAAAACACTTTTTTAAAAACTTTAGAGAAGAAGATATCATACACCAAAATGTAGGGAATTGAACTAGCTACAACGTCCAGTACAACAACCTTTGTCAGAGGTCCAAAATTCGGCCCCCAAGTCAAAAAACAATTTTTAGTGAAATATTGAAAACACTTTTGTAAAAACTTTGTTTTATGAAAAACTTTAGAGCAAAACATATTATACACTAAAATGTAAGCAATTCGACTAGCTATAACGTCAAATACATCCTTTGTTAGAAGTCCAAAATTCGACTTGAAACTGAAAGAACCATTTTAAGTGAAATGTTAAAGAACACTTTTTTAAATACTTTTTTTTACGAAAAACTTTAGAGCAAAACATATTACACACAAAAATGTAGGGCAGTGAGCTAGATAAAACGTCAAATACAACAACATTTATCAGAAGTCCAAAATTCGGCCCAAACTCAAAAAAACAATTTTGAGTGAAATATTGAAAAACAAAATTCGGCCACAAATTAAAAAAAAAACAAATTTTGAGTGAAATGTTAAAGAACGCTTTTTTAAAAACTTTGTTTTACGAAAAACTTAGAGCAAAACATATTACACTCAAAAATGAAGGGAATTGGGCTATGTACAGCGTCCAATACAACAACCTTTGTCAGAAGTCCAAAATTCGGCTAAAAACTCAAAAAACAATTTTGAGTGATATATTGAAAAACACTTTCTTAAAAACTTTGTTTTATGAAAAACTTTAGAGCAAAACATATTATACACCAAAATACAACAATTTTTGTCAGAAGTCCAAAATTCGGCCCCAAACTCAAAAAACAATTTTGAGTGAAATATTGAAAAACACTTTCTTAAAAACTTTGTTTTATGAAAAACTTTAGAGCAAAACATAGTATACACCAAAATACACCAATTTTTGTCAGAAGTCCAAAATTCGGCCCCAAACTCAAAAAACAATTTTGAGTGAAATATCGAAAAACACTTTTTTAAAAACTTTAGAGCAAAATATGTTATACACCAAAATGTAGGGAATTACACTAGCTACATCGTCCAATACAACAACCTTTTTTAGAAGTTCAAAATTCGACCCCAAACTAAAAAATACCATTTTGAGGAAAATATTGAAAAACACTTTTTTAAAAACTTTGTTTTACCAAAAACTTAGAGCAAAACATATTACACACAAAAATGAAGGGAATTGGGCTATGTACAGCGTCCAATACAACAACCTCTGTCAGAAGTCCAAAATTCAGCCCAAAACTAAAAAAAAAACAATTTGCCGGAAATATTTAAAAACTCTTTTTTACAAACTTTGTTTTATGAAAAACATTAGAGCAAATCATATTATACACCAAAATGTAGGCAATTGGACTAGCTATAACGTCAAATACAACAACCTTTTTCAGAAGTTCAAAATTCGGCCCCAAACTCAAAAACTAATTTTGAGTGAAATATTGAAAAACATTTTTTTTTAAAAACTTTGTTTTTTTCAAAAGCCAAAATTCGGCGTCAAACTCAAAAAATAATTCTGAAATATTGAAAAACACTTTTTTAAAAACTTTGTTCTATGAAAAATTTTAGAAAAATATATCATAAACCAAAATGTAGGGAATTGGATTAGCTACATTGTCCAATACAACAACTTTTGTTTGAAGTCCAAAATTCGGCCCAAGCTAAAAAAAACAATTTTAAGTGAAATATTGAAAAGCTCTTTTTTTTAAAATTTTAATGAGCAACTTTAGAGCAAAAGATATTATACACCAAAATGTAGAAAATTTAGCAAGCTACAAAGTTTTATACAACACCTTTGTCAGAAGCCAAAATTCGACCCCAAACTCAAAAACAGTTTTGAGTGAAATATTGAAAAACACTTTTTTAAAAACTTTGTTTTGTGAAATACTTTAGAGCAAAAGATATTATACACCAATATGTAGGGAATTACACTAGCTACAACGTCCAATACAACAACATTTGTCAGAAGTCCAAAATTCGACCACAAAATAAAAAAAAAAAAACAATTTTGAGTGAAATGTTAAAGAACACTTATTAAAAAACTTTGTTTTACGAAAAACTTTAGAGCAAAACATATTACACACAAAACTGTAGGTCATTGGCCTAGCTACAAAATCAAATACAACAATTTTTGTCAAAAGTTCAAAATTCGGCCCAAAACTCAAAAAACTATTTTGAGTGAAATATTGAAAAACAATTTTTTAAAAACTTTGTTTTATGAAAAATTTCAGAGTAAAACAAATTATGCACCAAGATATAGGGAATTGGACTAGCTACAACGTTCAGTACAATAACCTTTCCAAAAGTCAATAGCTCGGCCCAAAAATCAAAAAACCATTTTGAGTGAAACGTTAAAGTACACTTTTTAAAAAACTTTGTTCCACGAAAAACATTAGAGCATAACATATTACACACTAAAATGTAGGGAATTTGACTAGCTACAACGTCTAATACAACAACCTTTTCAGGAGTCCAAAATTTGGCCCCAAACTCAAAAAACCATTTTGAGTGAAATATTGAAAAACACTTTTTTAAAAACAAAATTCGGCCCCAAACTAAAAAACAATTTTGTGTGACATGTTAAAGAAAACTCTTTTAAAAACTTTGTTTTATGAAAAACATATTATACACTAAAATGTAGGGAATTGGGCTAGCTACAACGTCCAATACAACAACCTTTGGCACAAACCTCAAAAAACAATTTGGAGTGATATATTGAAAAACACCTTTTTAAAAATTTTGTTTTATAAAAAACTTTAGATCAAAAGATATTATACACCAAAATATAGGAAATTTGCCTAGCTACAACGTCTAGTACAACAACCTTTGCCAGAAGTCCAAAATTCGGCCCCAAACTCAAAAAAACATTTTGAGTGAAATATTGAAAAACACTTTTTTAAAAACTTTGTTTTATGAAAAACTTTAGGGCAAAAGATATTATACACCATAATTTAGGTAATTAGACTATCTACAACGTCCAATACAACAACCTTTTCAGGAGACCAAAATCCGGCCCAAAACTCAAAAAACCATTTTGAGTGAAATATTGAAAAACAATTCTTTAAAAACTTTGTTGTATGAAAAACTTTAGAGCAAAAGATAATATACACCAAAATGTAGGGAATTGGACTTGCTAAAACGTACAATACAACAACTTTTTCAGATTTCCAAAATTCGGCCCCAAACTCAAAAAAAAATTTTTTTGAGTGAAATAGTAAAAACACTTTTTTAAAAACTTTGTTTTATGAAAAACTTTAGAGCAAAAGATATTATACACCATAATTTAGGTAATCAGACTAGCTACAACGTCCAGTACAACAACATTTGTCAGTACTCCAAAATTCAGCCCCAATCTAAAAAAAATATTTTGAGTGAAATATTGAAAAACACTTTTTTAAAAACTTTGTTTTATGAAAAACTTTACAGCAAAAATTATACACCAAAATGTAGGAAATTGGACTAGCTACAACTTCAAATACAACAGTTTTTTTTAAGAAGTCCAGAATTAGGCCCCAAACAAAAAAACATTATTATTGAAATATTGAAAAACACTTTTTTAAAAACATTGTTTTATGAAAAACTTTAGAGCAAAAGATATTATATACCATAATTTAGGTAATCAGACTAGCTACAACGTGCAATAGAACAACATTTGTCAAAACTCCAATATTCGGCCCAAACTCAAAAAACCATTTTGATTGAAATATTGAAAAACACTTTTTTAAAAACTTTGTTTTATGAAAAACATTAGAGCAAAACATATTATACACCAAAATGTAGGGAACTGGACTAGCTACAACGTCAATACAACAATTTTTTTAGAAGTCCAAAATTAGGCCCCAAACAAAAAACCATTTTTATTGAAATATTGAAAAACACTATTTTAAAAACTTTGTTTTATGAAAAACTTTAAAGCAAAACATATTATACACCAAAATGTATGTGTATAATATGGAAAACACTTTTGTAAAAACTTTGTTTTATGAAAAACTTTAGAGCAAAACATATTATACACCAAAATGTAAGCAATTCGACTAGCTATAACGTCAAATACAACATCCTTTGTCAGAATTCCAAAATTCAACTTCAAACTGAAAGAACCATTTTAAGTGAAATGTTAAAGAACACTTATTATATACATATTACACACAAAATTGTAGGGCAGTGAGCTAGATAAAACGTCAAATACAACAACATTTGTCAGAAGTTCAGCTTCAAACTCAAAAAAACAATTTTGGGTGAAATATTGAAAAACAAAATTCGGTCACAAATTAAAAAAAAAACAAATTTTGAGTGAAATGTTAAAGAACGCTTTTTTAAAAACTTTGTTTTTAAAAACATATTACACACAAAAATGAAGGGAATTGGGCTATGTACATCGTCCAATACAACAACCTTTGTCAGAAGTCCAAAATTCAGCCCAAAACTAAATAAACAATTTGGCGGATATATTTAAAAACACTTTTTTACAAACTTTGTTTTATGAAAAACTTTAGAGCAAAACATATTATACACCAAAATGTAGGGAATTGGACTAGCTGCAACGTCCAATACAACAACTTTTGTTTGAAGTCCTAAATTCGGCCCCAAACTCAAAAAACAATTTTGAGTGAAATATTGAAAACACTTTTTTAAAAGCATTGTACAACAACTTTTGTCAGAACTCCAAAATTCGGCCCCAAACTCAAAAAACCATTTTGAGTGAAATATTGGCGGATATATTTAAAAACACTTTTTTACAAACTTTGTTTTATGAAAAACTTTAGAGCAAAACATATTATACACCAAAATGTAGGGAATTGGACTAGCTGCAACGTCCAATACAACAACTTTTGTTTGAACTCCAAAATTCGGCCCCAAACTCAAAAAACCATTTTGAGTGAAATATTGAAAAACACTTTTTTTAAAACTTTTTTTTATAAAAATATTAGAGCAAAATATATTACACACCATAATTTAGGTAATTAGACTAGCTACAGCGTCCAGTACAACAACCTTTGTCAGAAGTCCAAAATTCGGCTAAAAATTGAAAAAACAATTTTGAGTGATATATTGAAAAACACTTTCTTAAAAACTTTGTTTTATGAAAAACTTTAGAGCAAAACATATTATACACCAAAATGCAACAATTTTTGTCAGAAGTCCAAAATTCGTCCCCAATCTCAAAAAACAATTTTGAGTGAAATATCGAAAAACACTTTTTTAAAAACTTTAGAGCAAAATATGTTATACACCAAAATGTAGGGAATTACACTAGCTACATCGTCCAATACAACAACCTTTTTTAGAAGTCCAAAATTCAGCCCAAAACTAAAAAAACAATTTGGCGGAAATATTTAAAAACACTTTTTTACAAACTTTGTTTTATGAAAAACTTAGAGCAAATCATATTATACACCAAAATGTAGGCAATTGGACTACCTATAACGTCAAATTCAACAACCTTTTTCAGAAGTTCCAAATTCGGCCCCAAACTCAAAAACTAATTTTGAGTGAAATATTGAAAAACATTTTTTTAAAAACTTTGTTTTATGAAAAACTTCAGAGTAAAACAAATTATGCAAAAGCCAAAATTCTGCTTCAAACTCAAAAAACAATATAGAGTGAAATATTGAAAAACACTTTTTTAAAAACTTTGTTCTATGAAAAATTTTTGAAAAATATATTATACACCAAAATGTAGGGAATTGGATTAGCTACATTGTCCAATACAACAACTTTTGTTTGAAGTCCAAAATTTGGCCCAAGCTAAAAAAACAATTTTGAGTGAAATATTGAAAAGCTCTTTTTTTAAAAAATTTTAATGAGCAACTTTAGAGCAAAAGATATTATACACCAAAATGTAGAAAATTTAGCAAGCTACAAAGTCTTATACAACACCTTTGTCAGAAGTCCAAAATTCGACCCCAAACTCAAAAACAATTTTGAGTGAAATATTGAAAAACACTTTTTTAAAAACTTTGTTTTGCGAAAAACTTTAGAGCAAAAGATATTATACACCAATATGTAGGGAATTGCACTAGCTACAACGTCCAATACAACAACCTTTGTCAGAAGTCCAAAATTCGACCCCAAAATAAAAAAAAAACAATTTTGAGTGAAATGTTAAAGAACACTTATTAAAAAACTTTGTTTTACGAAAAACTTTGGAGCAAAACATATTACACACAAAACTGTAGGTCATTGGACTAGCTACAAAATCAAATACAACAATTTTTGTCAAAAGTCCAAAATTCGACCCAAAACTCAAAAAACTATTTTGAGTGAAATATTGAAAAACAATTTTTTAAAAACTTTGTTTTATGAAAAACTTCAGAGAAAAACAAATTATGCACCAAGATGTAGGGAATTGGACTAGCTACAAAGTTCAGTACAACAACCTTTTCAAAAGTCAATAGCTCGGCCCCATAATAAATAAAACCATTTTGAGTGAAACGTTAAAGAACACTTTTTAAAAAACTTTGTTCCACGAAAAACATTATAAAAAACTTTAGATCAAAAGATATTATACACCAAAATATAGGAAATTTGACTAGCTACAACGTCTAGTACAACAACCTTTGCCAGAAGTCCAAAATTCGGCCCCAAACTCAAAAAAACATTTTGAGTGAAATATTGAAAAACCCTTTTTTAAAAACTTTGTTTTATGAAAAACTTTAGGGCAAAAGATATAAGACACCATAATTTAGGTAATTACCTAACTAGCTACAACGTCCAATACAACAACCTTTTCAGGAGACCAAAATCCGGCCCAAAACCCAAAAAACCATTTTGAGTGAAATATTGAAAAACAATTCTTTAAAAACTTTGTTTTATGAAAAACTTTAGAGCAAAAGATATTATACAGAATAACTTCGGTAATTGGACTAGCTACAACGTCCAGTACAACAACATTTGACAGAACTCCAAAATTCAGCCCCAATCTAAAAAAACATATTGAGTGAAATATTGAAAAACACTTTTTTAAAAACTTTGTTTTATGAAAAACTTTACAGCAAAAATTATACACCAAAATGTAGGGAATTGGACTTGCTACAACTTCAAATACAACAGTTTTTTTTAAGAAGTCCAAAATTAGGCCCCAAACAAAAAACCATTATTATTGAAATATTGAAAAACATTGTTTTATGAAAAACTTTAGAGCAAAAGATACTATATACCATAATTTAGGCAATTGTACTAGCTACAACGTCCTTTTTAGAAGTCTAAAATTCGGCTTCAAACTCAAAAAACCCTTTTGAGTGAAATTTTGAAAAACACTTTTTTAAAAACTTTGTTTTATTTTGAGTGAAATATTGAAAAACATTTTTTTAAAAACTTTGTTTTATGAAAAACTTCAGAGCAAAACATATTATACACCAAAATATAGGCATTGGAGTAGCTACAAAGTCCAATACAAAAACCTTTTCAGAAGTCCAATATTCGGCCCCAAACTCAAAAAACCATTTTGAGTGAAATGTTAAAGAACACTTTTTTAAAAACTTTGTTTTACAAAAACTATAGAGAGTAACATATTACACACCAAAATGTAGGGAATTGGACTAGCTACAACGTCCAATAGAACAGCAATTGTCAGAAGTCCAAAATTCGGCCCCAAACTAAAAACAATTTTGAGTGAAATGTTAAAGACTTTGTTCTACGAAAAACTTTAGACCAAATCATATTATACACCAAAATGTAGGGAATTAGGCTAGCTACAATGTCAAATGCAGCAATTTTTTCACAAGTCCAAAATTAGGCCTCAAACTAATAACCATTTTTATTGAATGTTTGAAAACACTTTTTTAAAAACTTTGTTTTATGAAAAACTTCAGAGCAAAAGATATTATACACCAAAATGTAGGGAATTGGACTTGCTACAACGTCAAATACAACGTTTTTTTTTAGAGGTCCAAAATTCGGCCCCAAACAAAAAAACATTTTTATTGAAATATTTAAAAACACTTTTTTAAAAACTTTTTTTTTTTAAATTTCAGAGCAAAACATATTATACACCAAAATGTAGAGAATTGGACTAGCTACAACGTCCAATACAACAACTTTTTTAGAAGTCTAAAATTCGGCTTCAAACTCAAAAAACCATTTTGTGTGAAATTTTGAAAAACCAAAATGTAGGGCATTAAACTAGCTACAACGTCCAATACAACAATTTTTGTCAAAAGTCCAAATTTCGGCCCAAAACCCAAATAACATTTTTGAGTGAAATATTGAAAAGCTATTCTTTAAAAACTTAGTTTTATGAAAAACTTTAGAGCAATAGATATTATATACCATAATTTAGGTAATCAGACTAGCTACAACGTGCAATAGAACAACATTTGTCAAAACTCCAATATTCGGCCCAAACTCAAAAAACCATTTTGATTGAAATATTGAAAAACACTTTTATAAAAACTTTGTTTTATGAAAAACATTAGAGCAAAACATATTATACACCAAAATGTAGGTAACTGGACTAGCTACAACGTCAAGTACAACAATTTTTTTAGAAGTCCAAAATTAGGCCCCAAACAAAAAACCATTTTTATTGAAATATTGAAAAACACTATTTTAAAAACTTTAGAGCAAAACATATTATACACCAAAATGTAGGTGGAAAATATGGAAAACACTTTTGTAAAAACTTTGTTTTATGAAAAACTTTAGAGCAAAACATATTATACACCAAAATGTAAGCAATTCGACTAGCTAAAACGTCAAGTACAACATCCTTTGTCAGAAGTCCAAAATTCGACTTCAAACTGAAAGAACCATTTTAAGTGAAATGTTAAAGAACACTTTTTTAAATACTTTGTTTTACGAAAAACTTTAGAGCAAAACATATTACACACAAAAATGTAGGGCAGTGAGCTAGATAAAACGTCAAACACAACAACATTTGTCAGAAGTCCAAAATTCGGCCTCAAACTCAAAAAAACAATTTTCAGTGAAATATTTAAAAACAAAATTCGGCCACAAATTAAAAAAAAACAAATTTTGATTGAAATTTTTAAAAACACTTTTTTACAAACTTTGTTTTATGAAAAACTTTAGAGCAAAACATATTATACACGAAAATATAGGAAATTTGACTAGCTACAACGTCTAGTACAACAGCCTTTGCCAGAAGTCCAAAATTCGACCCCAAGATAAAAAAAAAAATAATTTTGAGTGAAATGTTAAAGAACACTTATTAAAAAACTTTGTTTTACGAAAATAAAAAAAAAAACAATTTTGAGTGAAATGTTAAAGAACACTTATTAAAAAACTTTGTTTTACGAAAAACTTTAGAGCAAAACATATTACACACAAAAATGTAGGTCATTGGACTAGCTACAAAATCAAATACAACAATTTTTGTCAAAAGTCCAAAATTCGGCCCAAAACTCAAAAAACTATTTTGAGTGAAATATTGAAAAACAATTTTTTAAAAACTTTGTTTTATGAAAATCTTCAGAGTAAAACAAATTATGCACCAAGATGTAGGGAATTGGACTAGCTACAACGTTCAGTACAACAACCTTTCCAAAAGTCAATAGCTCGGCCCCAAAATCAAAAAAAAATTTTAAGTGAAACGTTAAAGAACACTTTTTAAAAAACTTTGTTCCACGAAAAACAATAGAGCATAACATATTACACACTAAAATACAGGGAATTTGACTAGCTACAACGTCCAATACAACAACCTTTTCAGAAGTCCAAAAATTGGCCCCAAACTCAAAAAACCATTTTGAGTGAAATATTGAAAAACACTTTTTTAAAAACAAAATTCGGCCCCAAACTAAAAAACAATTTTGAGTGATATGTTAAAGAAAACTCTTTTAAAAACTTTGTTTTATGAAAACATAATATACACCAAAATGTAGGGAATTGGGCTAGCTACAACCTTTGTCAGACGTACAAAATTCGGCACAAACCTAAAAAACAATTTTGAGTGATATATTGAAAAACACCTTTTTAAAAATTTTGTTTTATAAAAAACTTTTGATCAAAATATATTATACACCAAAATATAGGAAATTCGACTAGCTACAACGTGTAGTACAACAACCTTTGCCAGAAGTCCAAAATTCTGCCCAAAACCCAAAAAACCATTTTGATTGAAATATTGAAAAACAATTCTTTAAAAACTTTGTTTTATGAAAAACTTTAGAGCAAAAGATATTATACACCAAAATGTAGGGAATTGGACTTGCTAAAACGTACAATACAACAACTTTTTCAGAATTCCAAAATTCGGCACCAAACTCAAAAAAATTTTTTTGAGTGAAATAGTAAAAAACACTTTTTTAAAAACTTTGTTTTATGAAAAACTTTAGAGCAAAAGATATTATACACCATAATTTAGGTAATTGGACTAGCTACAACGTCCAATAGAACAACAATTGTCAAAAGTCAAAAATTCGGCCCCAAACTAAAAACAATTTTGTGTGAAATGTTAAAGAACACTCTTTTAAAAACTTTGTTCTACGAAAAACTTTAGACCAAATCATATTATACACCAAAATGTAGGGAATTAGACTAGCTACAATGTCAAATACAGCAATTTTTTCACAAGTCCAAAATTAGTCCAAAATATTGAAAAACACTTTTTTAAAAACTTTTTTTTTTTTAAATTTCAGAGCAAAACATATTATACACCAAAATGTAGAGAATTGGAGTAGCTACAACGTCCAATACAACAACTTTTTTAGAAGTCTAAAATACGGCTTCAAACTCAAAAAACCATTTTGAAAATGTTTTTATAAGCTTTTTTTATGAAAAACTTAAGAGCAAAACATATTATACACCAAAATGTAGGGCATTAAACTAGCTACAACGTCCAATACAACAATTTTTGTCAAAGTACAAATTTCAGCCCAAAACCCAAATAACAATTTTGAGTTAAATATTGAAAAGCAATTCTTTAAAAACTTAGTTTTATGAAAAACTTTAGAACAGAAGATATTATATACCATAATTTAGGTAATCAGACTAGCTACAACGTGCAATAGAACAAGATTTGTCAAAACTCCAATATTCGGCCCAAACTCAAAAAACCATTTTGATTGAAATATTGAAAAACACTTTTTTAAAAACTTTGTTTTATGAAAAACATTAGATCAAAAGATATTATACACCAAAATACAGGGAACTGGACTAGCTACAACGTCAAATACAACAATTTTTTTAGAAGTCCAAAATTAGGCCCCAAACAAAAAACCATTTTTATTGAAATATTGAAAAACACTATTTTAAAAACTTTGTTTTATGAAAAACTTTAAAGCAAAACATATTATACACCAAAATGTATGTGTATAATATGGAAAACACTTTTGTAAAAACTTTGTTTTATGAAAAACTTTAGAGCAAAACATATTATACACCAAAATGTAAGCAATTCGACTAGCTATAACGTCAAATACAACATCCTTTTTCAGAAGTCCAAAATTCGACTTCAAACTGAAAGAACCATTTTAAGTGAAATGTTAAAGAACACTTTTTAAAATACTTTGTATTACGAAAAACTTTAGAGCAAAACATATTACACACAAAAATGTAGGGCAGTGAGCTAGATAAAACGTCAAATACAACAACATTTGTCAGAAGTCCAAAATTCGGCCTCAAACTCAAAAAAACAATTTTGAGTGAAATATTGAAAAACAAAATTCGGCCACAAATTAAAAAAAAAAAAACAAATTTTGAGTGAAATGTTAAAGAACGCTTTTTTAAAAACTTTGTTTTACGAAAAACTTAGAGCAAAACATATTACACACAAAAATGAAAGGAATTGGGCTATGTACAGCGTCCAATACAACAACTTTTGTCAGAAGTCCAAAATTCGGCTAAAAACTAAATAAACAATTTGGCAGATATATTTAAAAACACTTTTTTACAAACTTTGTAAAACTTTAGAGCAAACCATATTATACACCAAAATGTAGGGAATTGGACTAGCTACAACGTCCAATACAACAACTTTTGCTTAAAGTCCAAAATTATACAAATATTATACACCAAAATGTAGGGAACTGGACTAGCTACAACGTCAAATACAACAATTTTTTAGAAGTCCAAAATTAGGCCCCAAATAAAAAACCATTTTTATTGAAATATTGAAAAACACTATTTTAAAAACTTTGTTTTATGAAAAACTTTAGAGCAAAACATATTATGTTATATTAAAAACTTTGTTTTATGAAAAACTTTAGAGCAAAACATATTATACACCAGAATGTAGGTGTATAATATGGAAAACACTTTTGTAAAAACTTTGTTTTATGAAAAACTTTAGAGCAAAACATATTATACACCAAAATGTAAGCAATTCGACTAGCTATAACGTCAAATACAACATCCTTTGTCAGAAGTCCAAAATTCGACTTCAAACTGAAAGAACCATTTTAAGTGAAATGTTAAAGAACACTTTTTTAAATACTTTGTTTTACGAAAAACTTTAGAGCAAAACATATTACACACAAAAATGTAGGGCAGTGAGCTAGATAAAACGTCAAATACAACAACATTTGTCAGAAGTCCAAAATTCGGCCACAAACTCAAAAAGACAATTTTGAGTGAAATATTGAAAAACAAAATTCGGCCACAAATTAAAAAAAAAAAAAATTTTGAGTGAAATGTTAAAGAACGCTTTTTTAAAAACTTTGTTTTACGAAAAACTTAGAGCAAAACATATTACACACAAAAATAAAGGGAATTGGGCTATGTACAGCGTCCAATACAACAACCTTTGTCAGAAGTCCAAAATTCAGCCCAAAACTAAATAAACAATTTGGCGGATATATTTAAAAACACTTTTTTACAAACTTTGTTTTATGAAAAACTTTAGAGCAAAACATATTATACACCAAAATGTAGGGAATTGGACTAGCTACAACGTCCAATACAACAACTTTTGTTTGAAGTCCAAAATTCGGCCCCAAACTCAAAAAACCATTTTGAGTGAAATATTGAAAACACTTTTTTAAAAACTTTGTTTTGTGAAAAACTTTAGAGCAATTGGACTAGCTACAACGTCCAGTACAACAACCTTTGTCAGAAGTCCAAAATTCGGCCCCAAACTAAAAAAAAACAATTTTGATTGAAATATTGAAAAATATTTTTTTTTTAAATTTTGTTTTATGAAAAACTTTAGAGCAAAATATATTATACACCAACATGTTGAGAATTGTACTAGCTACAACGTCCAATACAACAACCTTTGTCAGAAGTCCAAAATTCGGCTAAAAATTCAAAAAACAATTTTAAGTGATATACTGAAAAACACTTTCTTAAAAACTTTGTTTTATGAAAAACTTTAGAGCAGAACATATTATACACCAAAATGCAACAATTTTTGTCAGAAGTCCAAAATTCGGCCCCAAACTCAAAAAACAATTTTGAATGAAATATCGAAAAACACTTTTTCAAAAATTTTAGAGCAAAATATGTTATACACCAAAATGTAGGGAATTACACTAGCTACATCGTCCAATACAACAACCTTTTTTAGAAGTCCAAAATTCGACCCCAAACTAAAAAAAAACATTTTGAGGGAAATATTGAAAAACACTTTTTTAAAAACTTTGTTTTACGAAAAACTTAAAGCAAAACATATTACACACAAAAACGAAGGGAATTGGGCGATGTACAGCGTCCAATACAACAACCTTTGTCAGAAGTCCAAAATTCAGCCCAAAACTAAAAACAATTTGGCGGAAATATTTAAAAACACTTTTTTACAAACTTTGTTTTATGAAAAACATTAGAGCAAATCATATTATACACCAAAATGTAGGCAATTGGACTAGCTATAACGTCAAATTCAACAACCTTTTTCAGAAGTTCAAAATTCGGCCCCAAACTCAAAAACTAATTTTGAGTGAAATATTGAAAAACATTTTTTTAAAAACTTTGTTTTTTCAAAAGCCAAAATTCGGCTTCAAAAAACCATATAGAGTGAAATATTGAAAAAAACTTTTTTAAAAACTTTGTTCTATGAAAAATTTTTGAAAAATATATTATACACCAAAATGTAGGGAATTGGATTAGCTACATTGTCCAATACAACAACTTTTGTTTGAAGTCCAAAATTCGGCCCAAGCTAAAAAAAAACAATTTTGAGTGAAATATTGAAAAGCTCTTTTTTTAAAAAATTTTAATGAGCAACTTTAGAGCAAAAGATATTATACACCAAAATGTAGAAAATTTAGCAAACTACAAAGTCTTTTACAACACCTTTGTCAGAAGTCCAAAATTCGACGCCAAACTCAAAAACAATTTTGAGTGAAATATTGAAAAACACTTTTTTAAAAACTTTGTTTTGCGAAAAACTTTAGAGCAAAAGATATTATATTCCATAATTTAGGTAATCAGACTAGCTACAACGTGCAATAGAACAACATTTGTCAGAACTCCAATATTCGGCCCAAACTCAAAAAACCATTTTGATTGAAATATTGAAAAACACTTTTTTAAAAACTTTGTTTTATGAAAAACATTAGAGCAAAACATATTATACACCAAAATGTAGGAAACTGGGGCCCCAAACTCAAAAAATCATTTTGAGTGAAATAATGAAAAAGAGTTTTTCAAAAACTTTGTTTTATGAAAAACTTTAGAGCAGAACACATTATACACCACGATATAGGGAATTGGACTAGCTACACTGTCCAATACAACAACTTTTGTCAGAGGTCCAAAATTCGGCGCCAAACTCAAAAAGCCATTTTGAGTGAAATATTGAAAAACACTTTTTCAAAAAATTTATATTATGAAAAACTTTAGAGCAAAACATCTTATTCAACAATATGTAGGGAATTGGACTAGCTACAATGTCCAATACAACAACCCTTGTCAGAAGTCCAAAATTCGGGCCCAAAGTAAAAAAACAATTTTGAGTGATATGCTAAATAACAATTTTTTAAATTTTTTCTACAAAAAAACTTTAGAGCAAAACATATTACACACCAGGATGTGGGGAATTGGACTAGCTACAACGTCCAACACAACAACCTTTGTCAGAAGCCCAAAATTCGGCCTTAAACTTTAAAAACCATTTTGAGTGAAATGTTAAATAATGCATTTTTAAAAACTCTGTTTTATGAAAAACTTTAAAGCAAAACATGTTATATACTAAAATGTAGGGAATTGAACTAGCTACAACGCCTAATACAACAACCTTTGTCAGAAGTCCAAAATTCGGCCCAAACTCAAAAAACCATTTTGAGTGAAATATTGAAAAACATTTTTTTTTTAAACTTTGTTTTATGAATAACTATAGAGCAAGAAATATTATACACCAAAATGTAGGGAATTAGACTAGCTACAACGTCCAATACAACAACCTTTGTCAGAGATCCAAAATTCGGCCCCAAACTCAAAAACCCACTTTTAGTGAAATATTGAAAACACTTTGTTTTGTGAAAAACACAAAAATGTAGGGAATTGGAATAGCTACAACCAGTGTTGCCAACATTGGTCAAGCAAAACGCGCGCGAAAAAATTAAAAAAGGGTAAAAAAGCGTAATTTTCTAACTGAAAATGGGTAAAAAAGCACTAACGTTTTTTCAGTCAAATATTGTTTATTTTAATAAAAATGCACATTATTTCGCTCATTTCCTACAAGACTCCAAAATTCGTTTTTTAGAACATTGGGCTGCAAAACAAAACATGCGTCATACTAAAGTCTTTCACCGGTGTGAGTTAGATTTTTAGTAACGTAAGAACTAAAACTAATGTTTGACGAATATTAGATAAATAAGATGAGAATTTTAAAAATAGTAAAATTTCATTAAACATTCAAACTGACAGGCACACTACCAACTGGCCAACCGATGTACTCACACCCAAATTGTAAAATTTTACAAAACTTATGAAATATATTTTTTTTGCAAAATCTATATATATTATTTTTAAGTTTTTTGAGTTCTGGAAAATTGTTAATTTCACTGATAGTGAATACTTAACATAACTTATTTTAAAGTAATTTGAATATTTTTTTTGTTTTTGAAGAATATTTGCTTTTGTAAATTTTGTACATAGATTTTGTTTTGTTGGTCAGTTATAGACCAATCGTCATAAAATTCGGCATAAA
>NC_060953.1:24179394-24199286 GCF_022045245.1 Lucilia cuprina
TCTTTAACATTTCACTTAAAATTGTTCTTTTAGTTTGGGTTCGAATTTTGGACTTCTAACGAATATTGGGCGTTGTAGCTAGTCCAGTTTCCTACATTTTGATGTATAATATCTTTTGCTCTAAAGTTGTTCATAAAAAGTTTTTAAAAAAAGTGCTTTTTAATATTTCACTCCAAATTGTTTTTTTTTTAGTTTGGGCCGAATTTTAGACTTCTGACAAAAATTGTGGTATTGTACAATGTAGCTAGTCCAATTCCGTACATTTTGGTAATATGTTTTGCTATAAAGTTTTTCATAGCAGAAATTTAAAAAAAATGTTTTTCAATTTTCACACAAAATTGTTTTTTGAGTTTGGGGCCGAATTTTGGACTTCTGAAAAAGGTTGTTGTATTTGAGTTGTAGCTAGTTAAATTTCCTACATTTTAGTTTTTAAAAAAGTGTCTTCAATATTTCACACAAAATGGTTTTTTGAGTTTGAAGCTAGTTCATTTTCCTATAATTTAGTGAGTATAATATGTTTTGCTCTTAAGTTTTTCATAAAACAAAGTTTTTAAATAATGTTTTTCAAAATTTCACTCAAAATGGTTTTTGAGTTTGGGGCCGAATTTTGGACTTCTGAAAAAGGTTATTGTATTGGACGTTGTTGCTAGTTTAATGCCCTACATTTTGGTGTATAATATGTTTTGCTCATAAGTTTCTCATATGGTTCTTTGAGTTTGGGGCTGAATTTTGTGCGTCTGACAAATGTTGTTGTATTGGACTTGTAGCTAGCCCAATTCCCTACATTTTGATGTGCAATAAGTTTTACTCTAAAGTTTTTCGTAGAACAAAGTTTTTAGATAAGTGTATTTCAATATTTCACTCAAAATGTTTTTTAGTTTGGGGCCGAATTTTGGACTTCTCTACATTTTGGTGTATAATATGTTTTGCTCTAAAGTTTTTCATAAAACAAAGTTTTTAAAAAAATGTTTTTTCAATATTTTACTCAAAATGGTTTTTTTGTTCTGACAAAAATTGTTCCGCTTGATGTTGTAGCTGGTCTTATTGCTTTCATTTTGGTGTATGATATGTTTTGCCTTAAATTTTTTATAAAATAAAGTTTATAAAAAAGTGTTTTTCAATATTTCACTCAAAATTGTTTTTTTAGTTGGACAATTACATTTTGGTGTATAATATGTTTTGCTCAAACGTTTTTCATAAAACAAAGTTATTAATAATGTATTTTTCAATATTTCACTCAAAATGTTTTTTTAGTTTGAGGCCGAATATTGGACCTCTGACAAAGATTGTTATATTGGACGTTGTAGCTAGTCCCATTCCTTACATTTTGGTGTATAATATGTTTTGCTCTGAAGTTTTTCATAACACAAAGTTTTTAAAACGTATTTTTCAATATTTCACTCAAAATGGTTTTTTGAGTTTGGGGCCGAATTTTAACCTTCGGAAAAGGTTGTTTTATTGGACGTTTCTTGAGTTTAAGGCCAAGTTTTTGACTTCTAACAAAGGTTGTTGTATTGGTCGTTATATCTAGCTCACTGCCCTACATTTTTGTGTGTGATATGTTTTGCTCTAAAGTTTTTCATAAAACAAAGTTTTTAAAAAAGTGTTCTTTAACATTTCACTCAAAATCGTTTTATGAGTTTGAGGCCGAATTTTGGACTTCTGACAAAGCTTGTTGTATTTGCCGTTGTATCTAGCTCATTTTTGTGTATAATATATATGTTGCTCTAAAGTTTTTCATAAAACAAATATTTTAAAAAAGGGTTTATCAATATTACACTCAAAATGGTTGTTTGAGTTTGGGGCCGAATTTTTGAGTTCTGACAAAAATTGTTCCGCTTGATGTTGTAGCTGGTCTTATTGCTTTCATTTTGGTGTATGATATGTTTTGCCTTAAATTTTTTATAAAACAAAGTTTATAAAAAAGTGTTTTTCAATATTTCACTCAAAATTGTTTTTTTAGTTGGACAATTCCCTACATTTTGGTGTATAATATGTTTTGCTCAAACGTTTTTCATAAAACAAAGTATTAATAATTGTATTTTTCAATATTTCACTCAAAATGTTTTTTTAGTTTGAGGCCGAATTTTGGACCTCTGACAAAGATTGTTATATTGGACGTTGTAGCTAGTCCAATTCCCTACATTTTTTTGTATAATATGTTTTGCTCTAAAGTTTTTCATAAAACAAAGCTTTTAATAAATGTTTTTCATTATTTTACTCAAAAGGGTTTTTTGAGTTTAGGGCCGAATTTCGGCCTTCTGACAAAGGTTGTTGTATTGGACGTTGTAGCTAGTCCCATTCCTTATATTTTGAAGTTTTTCATAACACAAAGTTTTAAAACATGTTTTTCAACATTTCACTCAAAAGGGTTTTTTGAGTTTGGGGCCGAATTTCGGCCTTCTGAAAAGGTTGTTGTATTGGACGTTGTAGCTATTCCGATTCCTTAAATTTTGAAGTTTTTCATAACACAAAGTTTTAAAACATGTTTTTCAACATTTCACTCAAAATGGTTTTTGGAGTTTGGGGCCGAATTTTAACCTTCTGAAAAGGTTGTTGTATTGGACGTTTCTTGAGTTTGAGGCCGAGTTAGCTCACTGCTCTACATTTTTTGTGTAATATGTTTTGCTCTAAAGTTTTTCGTAAAACAAAGTTTTTTAAAAAGTGTTCTTTAAAATTTCATCAAAATTGTTTGTTTTTAGTTTGGGGCAGAATTTTGGACTTCTCACAAAGGCTGTTGTATTGGACGTTGTAGCTAGTCCAAGTTCCTACATATTGGTGTATAATATGTTTTGCTCTAAAGTTTTTTCATAAAACAAAGTTTTTAAAAAATTTTTTTCAATATATCACTCAAAAGGGTTTTTTGAGTTTAGGGCCGAATTTCGGCCTTCTGAAAAGGTTGTTATATTGGACGTTGTAGCTAGTCCCATTCCTTACATTTTGGTGTATAATATGTTTTGCTCTGAAGTTTTTCATAACACAAAGTTTTTAAAATATGTTTTTCAATATTTCACTCAAAACGGTTTCTTTAACATTTCACTTAAAATTGTTCTTTTAGTTTGGGTTCGAATTTTGGACTTCTAACGAGTATTGGGCGTTGTAGCTAGTCCAGTTTCCTACATTTTGATGTATAATATCTTTTGCTCTAAAGTTGTTCATAAAAAGTTTTTAAAAAAAGTGCTTTTTAATATTTCACTCCAAATTGTTTTTTTTTTAGTTTGGGCCGAATTTTAGACTTCTGACAAAAATTGTGGTATTGTACAATGTAGCTAGTCCAATTCCGTACATTTTGGTAATATGTTTTGCTATAAAGTTTTTCATAGCAGAAATTTAAAAAAAATGTTTTTCAATTTTCACACAAAATGGTTTTTTGAGTTTGGGGCCGAATTTTGGGACTTCTGAAAAAAGGTTGTTGCTATTGAGTTGTAGCTAGATAAAATTTCCTACATTTTAGTTTTAAAAGTGTCTTCACAATATTTCACACAAAAATGGTTTTTTGAGTTTGAAGCTAGTTCATTTTCCTATAATTTAGTGAGTATAATATGTTTGGCTCTTAAGTTTTTCATAAAACAAGTTTTTAAATAATGTTTTTCAAAATTTCACTCAAAAATGGTTTTTGAGTTGGGGGCCGAATTTTGGAATTCTGAAAAAGGTTATTGTATTGGACGTTGTTGCTAGTTTAATGCCCTACATTTTGGTGTTAATATGTTTGCTCTATTTCTCTCTAAATGGTTCTTTGAGTTTGGGCTGAGTTTTGTGCGTCTGACAAATGTTGTTGTATTGATTGTAGCTAGCCCAATTCCCTAATTTTGATGTGCAATAAGTTTTACTCTAATTGTGTTTCGTAAACAAGTTTTTAGATAAGTGTATTTCAATATTTCACTCAAAATGTTTTTTAGTTTGGGGCCGAATTTTGGACTTCTCTACATTTTGGTGTATAATATGTTTTGCTCTAAAGTTTTTTCATAAACAAAGTTTTTAAAAAATGTTTTTTCAATATTTTACTCAAAATGGTTTTTTGTTTCTGACAAAAATTGTTCCGCTTGATGTTGTAGCTGGTCTTATTGCTTTCATTTTGGTGTATGATTTGTTTTGCCTTAAATTTTTTATAAAATAAAGTTTATAAAAGTGTTTTTCAATATTTCACTCAAAAATTGTTTTTTTTTTTGGACAATTACATTTGGTGTATAATAATGTTTTACTCTAAAATTTTTCATAAAACAAAGTTTTTAATAATGTATTTTTCAATATTTCACTCAAAAATGTTTTTTTAGTTTGGTGCCGAATATTGGACCTCTGACAAAGATTGTTATATTGGACGTTGGCTAGTCCCATTCCCTACATTTTGGTGTATAATATGTTTTGCTCTAAAGTTTTTCATAAAACAAAGTTTTTAAAAACGTATTTTTCAATATTTCACTCAAAATGGTTTTTTGAGTTTGGGGCTGAATTTTAACCTTCGGAAAAGGTTGTTTTATTGGACGTTTCTTGAGTTTAAGCCAAGTTTTTGACTTCTAACAAAGGTTGTTGTATTGGTCGTTATATCTAGCTCACTGCCCTACATTTTTGTGTGTGATATGTTTTGCTCTAAAGTTTTTCATAAAACAAAGTTTTTAAAAAAAGTGTTCTTTAACATTTCACTCAAAATCGTTTTATGAGTTTGAGGCCGAATTTTGGACTTCTGACAAAGCTTGTTGTATTTGCCGTTGTATCTAGCTCATTTTTGTGTATAATATATATGTTGCTCTAAAGTTTTTCATAAAACAAATATTTTAAAAAAGGGTTTATCAATATTACACTCAAAATGGTTGTTTGAGTTTGGGGCCGAATTTTTGAGTTCTGACAAAAATTGTTCCGCTTGATGTTGTAGCTGGTCTTATTGCTTTCATTTTGGTGTATGATATGTTTTGCCTTAATATTTTTTATAAAACAAAGTTTATAAAAAAGTGTTTTTCAATATTTCACTCAAAATTGTTTTTTTAGTTGGACAATTCCCTACATTTTGGTGTATAATATGTTTTGCTCAAACGTTTTTCATAAAACAAAGTTATTAATAATGTATTTTTCAATATTTCACTCAAAATGTTTTTTTAGTTTGAGGCCGAATTTTGGACCTCTGACAAAGATTGTTATATTGGACGTTGTAGCTAGTCCAATTCCCTACATTTTTTTGTATAATATGTTTTGCTCTAAAGTTTTTCATAAAACAAAGCTTTTAATAAATGTTTTTCATTATTTTACTCAAAAGGGTTTTTTGAGTTTAGGGCCGAATTTCGGCCTTCTGACAAAGGTTGTTGTATTGGACGTTGTAGCTAGTCCCATTCCTTATATTTGAAGTTTTTCATAACACAAAGTTTTAAAACATGTTTTTCAACATTTCACTCAAAAGGGTTTTTGAGTTTGGGGCCGAATTTCGGCCTTCTGAAAAGGTTGTTGTATTGGACGTTGTAGCTATTCCGATTCCTTAAATTTTGAAGTTTTTCATAACACAAAGTTTTAAAACATGTTTTTCAACATTTCACTCAAAATGGTTTTTGGAGTTTGGGGCCGAATTTTAACCTTCTGAAAAGGTTGTTGTATTGGACGTTTCTTGAGTTTGAGGCCGAGTTAGCTCACTGCTCTACATTTTTTGTGTAATATGTTTTGCTCTAAAGTTTTTCGTAAAACAAAGTTTTTTAAAAAGTGTTCTTTAAAATTTCATCAAAATTGTTTGTTTTTAGTTGGGGCAGAATTTTGGACTTCTCACAAAGGTGGACTTCTGACAAAGATTGTTGTATTGGACGGTTTAGCTAGTCCAATTCCCTACATTTTGGCTCTAAAGTTTTTCATAAAACAAAGTTTTTAAAAAATGTTTTTCAATATTTCACTCAAAAGCGTTTTTTGAGTTTAGGGCCGAATTTCGGCCTTCTGAAAAGGTTTTTGTATTGGACGTTGTAGCTAGTCCCATTCCTTACATTTTGTTGTGTAATATGTTTTGCTCTGAAGTTTTTTATAACACAAAGTTTTTAAAACATGTTTTTCAATATTTCAATCAAAATGGTTTATTGAGTTTGGGGCCGAATTTTCACCTTCTGAAAAGGTTGTTATATTGGACGTTTCTTGAGTTTGAGGCCGAGTTTTGGACTTCTGACAAAGGTTGTTGTATTGGTCGTTCTAGCTAGTCTAATTACCTAAATTATAGTATATAATATCACTGCTTTAAAGTTTTTCATAAAAGAAGGTTTTTAAAAAAGTGTTTTTCACTATTTCACTCAAAATTGTTTTTTTAGTTTGGGGCCGAATTTTGTACGTCTGACAAAGATTGTTGTATTGGACATTGCATCTAGCTCACTGCCCTACATTTTTGTGCTTAATATGTTTTGCTCTAAAGATTTTCGTAAAATAAAGTTTTTAAAGTTTTTTTCACTCAAAATTGTTTTTTTTTTTAGTTTGGGGCCGAATTTTGGACTTCTGACAAAGGTTGTTGTACTAGACGTTGTAACTAGTCCAATTCCCTACATATTGGTGTATAATATGTTTTGCTATAAAGTTTTTAATAAAACAAAGTTTTTAAAAAAGGTGTTTGTCAATATTTCACTCAAAATAATTTCTTGAGTTTGGGGCCGAATTTTTGACTTCTGACAAAGGTTGTTGTATTGGACGTTGTAGGTAGTCTAATTCCCTTCATTTGGGTGTATAATATCTTTTGCTCTTAAGTTTTTCATTAAACAAAGTTTTTAAGAAATTGTTTTTCCATATTTCACACAAAATTTTTTTTTGAGATCGTATTGGTCGTTGCATCTAGCTTAATGCCCTTTCATTTTTGTGTGTAATATGTTTTGCTCTAAGTTTTTCGTAAAACAAAGTTTTTTAAAAAGTAATCTTTAATATTTCACTCAAAATTGTTTTTTTTTTAGTTTGGGGCCGAGTTTTGTTTTTCAATATTTCACTCAAATTGTTTTTTGAGTTTGAGGCCGAATTTTGTACTTCTAACAGAGGTTGTTGTATTGGGCATTTTATCTAGCTCACTGCCCTACATTTTTGTGTAATATGTTTTGCTCTAAAGTTTTTCGTAAAAAAAGTTTTTAATGTGCTGTTTTTAGATACCGAGCGAGTAGTTTGAGTACAAATTTTACTTGTATTTTGTTATTGTAACAAAAACAAAATACAAGTAAAATTTTAACTCAAACTAAATTTGTGTTCTTTAACATTTCACTTAAAATTGTTCTTTTAGTTTGGGTTCGAATTTTGGACTTCTAACGAATATTGGGCGTTGTAGCTAGTCCAGTTTCCTACATTTTGATGTATAATATCTTTTGCTCTAAAGTTGTTCATAAAAAGTTTTTAAAAAAAGTGCTTTTTAATATTTCACTCCAAATTGTTTTTTTTTTAGTTTGGGCCGAATTTTAGACTTCTGACAAAAATTGTGGTATTGTACAATGTAGCTAGTCCAATTCCGTACATTTTGGTAATATGTTTTGCTATAAAGTTTTTCATAGCAGAAATTTAAAAAAAATGTTTTTCAATTTTCACACAAAATTGTTTTTTGAGTTTGGGGCCGAATTTTGGACTTCTGAAAAAGGTTGTTGTATTTGAGTTGTAGCTAGTTAAATTTCCTACATTTTAGTTTTTAAAAAAGTGTCTTCAATATTTCACACAAAATGGTTTTTTGAGTTTGAAGCTAGTTCATTTTCCTATAATTTAGTGAGTATAATATGTTTTGCTCTTAAGTTTTTCATAAAACAAAGTTTTTAAATAATGTTTTTCAAAATTTCACTCAAAATGGTTTTGAGTTTGGGGCCGAATTTTGGACTTCTGAAAAAGGTTATTGTATTGGACGTTGTTGCTAGTTTAATGCCCTACATTTTGGTGTATAATATGTTTTGCTCATAAGTTTCTCATATGGTTCTTTGAGTTTGGGGCTGAATTTTGTGCGTCTGACAAATGTTGTTGTATTGGACTTGTAGCTAGCCCAATTCCCTACATTTTGATGTGCAATAAGTTTTACTCTAAAGTTTTTCGTAGAACAAAGTTTTTAGATAAGTGTATTTCAATATTTCACTCAAAATGTTTTTTAGTTTGGGGCCGAATTTTGGACTTCTCTACATTTTGGTGTATAATATGTTTTGCTCTAAAGTTTTTCATAAAACAAAGTTTTTAAAAAAATGTTTTTTTCAATATTTTACTCAAAATGGTTTTTTTGTTCTGACAAAAATTGTTCCGCTTGATGTTGTAGCTGGTCTTATTGCTTTCATTTTGGTGTATGATATGTTTTGCCTTAAATTTTTTTATAAAATAAAGTTTATAAAAAAGTGTTTTTCAATATTTCACTCAAAATTGTTTTTTTAGTTGGACAATTACATTTTGGTGTATAATATGTTTTGCTCAAACGTTTTTCATAAAACAAAGTTATTAATAATGTATTTTTCAATATTTCACTCAAAATGTTTTTTTAGTTTGAGGCCGAATATTGGACCTCTGACAAAGATTGTTATATTGGACGTTGTAGCTAGTCCCATTCCTTACATTTTGGTGTATAATATGTTTTGCTCTGAAGTTTTTTCATAACACAAAGTTTTTAAAACGTATTTTTCAATATTTCACTCAAAATGGTTTTTTGAGTTTGGGGCCGAATTTTAACCTTCGGAAAAGGTTGTTTTATTGGACGTTTCTTGAGTTTAAGGCCAAGTTTTTGACTTCTAACAAAGGTTGTTGTATTGGTCGTTATATCTAGCTCACTGCCCTACATTTTTGTGTGTGATATGTTTTGCTCTAAAGTTTTTCATAAAACAAAGTTTTTAAAAAAGTGTTCTTTAACATTTCACTCAAAATCGTTTTATGAGTTTGAGGCCGAATTTTGGACTTCTGACAAAGCTTGTTGTATTTGCCGTTGTATCTAGCTCATTTTTGTGTATAATATATATGTTGCTCTAAAGTTTTTCATAAAACAAATATTTTAAAAAAGGGTTTATCAATATTACACTCAAAATGGTTGTTTGAGTTTGGGGCCGAATTTTTGAGTTCTGACAAAAATTGTTCCGCTTGATGTTGTAGCTGGTCTTATTGCTTTCATTTTGGTGTATGATATGTTTTGCCTTAAATTTTTTATAAAACAAAGTTTATAAAAAAGTGTTTTTCAATATTTCACTCAAAATTGTTTTTTTAGTTGGACAATTCCCTACATTTTGGTGTATAATATGTTTTGCTCAAACGTTTTTCATAAAACAAAGTTATTAATAATGTATTTTTCAATATTTCACTCAAAATGTTTTTTTAGTTTGAGGCCGAATTTTGGACCTCTGACAAAGATTGTTATATTGGACGTTGTAGCTAGTCCAATTCCCTACATTTTTTTGTATAATATGTTTTGCTCTAAAGTTTTTCATAAAACAAAGCTTTTAATAAATGTTTTTCATTATTTTACTCAAAAGGGTTTTTTGAGTTTAGGGCCGAATTTCGGCCTTCTGACAAAGGTTGTTGTATTGGACGTTGTAGCTAGTCCCATTCCTTATATTTTGAAGTTTTTCATAACACAAAGTTTTAAAACATGTTTTTCAACATTTCACTCAAAAGGGTTTTTTGAGTTTGGGGCCGAATTTCGGCCTTCTGAAAAGGTTGTTGTATTGGACGTTGTAGCTATTCCGATTCCTTAAATTTTGAAGTTTTTCATAACACAAAGTTTTAAAACATGTTTTTCAACATTTCACTCAAAATGGTTTTTGGAGTTTGGGGCCGAATTTTAACCTTCTGAAAAGGTTGTTGTATTGGACGTTTCTTGAGTTTGAGGCCGAGTTAGCTCACTGCTCTACATTTTTTGTGTAATATGTTTTGCTCTAAAGTTTTTCGTAAAACAAAGTTTTTTAAAAAGTGTTCTTTAAAATTTCATCAAAATTGTTTGTTTTTAGTTTGGGGCAGAATTTTGGACTTCTCACAAAGGCTGTTGTATTGGACGTTGTAGCTAGTCCAAGTTCCTACATATTGGTGTATAATATGTTTTGCTCTAAAGTTTTTTCATAAAACAAAGTTTTTAAAAAATTTTTTTCAATATATCACTCAAAAGGGTTTTTTGAGTTTAGGGCCGAATTTCGGCCTTCTGAAAAGGTTGTTATATTGGACGTTGTAGCTAGTCCCATTCCTTACATTTTGGTGTATAATATGTTTTGCTCTGAAGTTTTTCATAACACAAAGTTTTTAAAATATGTTTTTCAATATTTCACTCAAAACGGTTTTTTGAGTTTGGAGCCTAATTTTAACCTAAAAGGTTGTTGTATTGGACGTTTCTTGAGTTTGAGGCCGAGTTATGGACTTCTGTCAAAGGCTGTTGTATTGGTCGTTATATCTAGCTCACTGCCCTACATTTTTGTGTGTGATATGTTTTGTTCTAAAATTTTTCGTAGAACAAAAATGTTTTTCAATATTTCACTCAAAATGGTTATTTGAGGTTGGGGCCGAATTTTGGACCTCTGACAAAAGTTGTTGTATTGGACAAAGATTTTAAAAATGTGTTTTTCAATATTTCAAATGTTTTTTTCAAAATGTTTTTTTTAATTTGGAGCCGAATTTTGGAGTTTTGCCAAAGGTTGTTGTACTGGACGTTGTAGCTAGTCTAATTACCTAAATTATGGAGTATAATATCTTTTGCTCTAAAGTTTATCATAAACAAAGTTTTTAAAAAGTTGTTTTTCACTATTTCACTCAATTTTTTATACCCTACACTACTATAGTGGGGAGGGTATTATACGTTTGTGCTGATGTTTGTAACATACAAAAATATAGGTACACCTTAAAGTATACCGATCGATTCAAAATCATTTTCTGAGTCGATTAAGACATGTCCGTCCGTCTGTCCGGCTGGCTGTCCATGTAAACCTTGTGCGCAAGGTACAGGCCGCAATTTTCAAGATAATTTGATGAAATTTGGACCAAGCATGTTTTTTTGGCACAGGGACGAAGCCTATTAAAAATGGTTGAAATCGGTCCATTATTTCACCTAGCCCCCATACAACCGTACCTCCCGATTTGAACTTTTTATGCCATAATTACGTCAAATATTCTATTATCTCTCTAAAAATTGGCATAAATAAGTTTTACATAAGTATTTATGACACTGCAGATTTTCGTAAGGATCGGCCCTTATTTGACCCTAGCCCCCATACAAACCCCCCTTCAAAAATGTCTAAAACGTCTAAAATTGACTTGTAACCATTTGTATCGTAATGAAACTCAACAAAACTAACTGTTATTTAAAAATATATCCTTTTCCCAAATTTACCGAGGATCGGCCCAATTTTACCTATATAAAGCCTCATTTAGAAATTTTAGTTTTTTTTATCAATAAATTGCTTAAATATTTTGGAAAAATATTCAACATAAAAGTTTCTTTATAAAAAGTAAAAATTTTAAAAATATACTCATGGTGTAGGGTATTATATGGTCGGCCATGCCCGACTATACTTTCCTACTTGTATTTTTACTCAAAATATCGGGTTTTGGTATGAAATAGAAGTGATCACAGATTTGACTTGTTTTTTTTTTTTTTTGAGTTTAGGGCCGAATTTTGTACTTCTGAAAAGGTTGTTGTGTTAGACGTTATAGCTAGTCCAATTCTCTACATCTTGGAGTATAACATCTTTTACTCTAAAATTTTTCATAACACAAAGTTTTTAAAAAAGTGTTTTTCAATATTTCACTCAAAATTGTTTTTTGAGTTTGGTGCCGAATTTTGGACTTCTGACAAAGGTTGTTGTATCGGACGTTGTGGCTAGTCGAATTCCCTACATTTTGGTGTATAATATCTTTTGCTCTAAAGTTATTCATAAAACAAAGTTTTTAAAAAAGTGTTTTTCAATATTTCACTCAAAATGGTTTTTTGAGTTTGGGGCTGAATTTTGTACGTCTGACAAAGGTTGTTGTATTGAAATTGTAGCTAGCCCAATTCCCTACATTTTGATGTGCAATAAGTTTTACTCTAAAGTTTTTGAAAAAGTGTATTTCAATATTTCACTCAAAATTGTTTGTTTTTTTGAGTTTGAGGCCGAATTATGGACTTCTCACAAATGTTGTTGTATTGGATGTTGTAGTTCTGACAAAGGTTGTTGTACTGGTCGTTGTATGTAGTCTAATTACCTCAATTATGGTGTATAATATGGTTTGCTCTAAAGTTTTTCGTAGAACAAAGTTTTTAATAAAGTGTCTCCAATATTTCACTCAAAATGGTTTTTTGAGTTTGAGGGCGAATTTTGGACTTCTCACAAAAGTATTATATTTAACGTTGAAGCTAGTCCAATTCCCTACATTTCGGTGTATAATATGTTTTGCTCAAAAGTTTTTAAAAAAATGTTTTTCAATATTTTACTCAAAATTGTTTTTTGAGTTTCGGGCTGAATTTTGGACCTCTGACGAACATTTTTGTATCTGGCGCTGTAACTGCATTTTGGTGTGTAATATGTTTTGCTCTAAAGTTTTTCTAAAACAAAGGTTTTAAAAAAGTATTTTTCAAGATTTTACTTAAAATGTTTTTTTAGTTTGGGGGCGAATTTCGGACTTCTGACAAAGTTTGTTGTAATGGACGTTATAGCTAGTCCAATTCCCTACATTTTGGTTATAATATGTTTTGCTCTAAAGTTTTTCATAAAACAAAATTTTTAAAAAAGTATAAAATATATTTTGCTTTTGAGTTTGGGGCCGAATTTTGGACTTCTGACAAAGGTTGTTGTATTGGACGTTTCTTGAGTTTGAGGCCGAGTTTTGGACTTCTGACAAAGGTTGTTGTATTGGACGTTGTATCTAGATCGCTGTCCTACATTTTTGTGTGTAATATGTTTTGATCTAAAGTTTTTCGTAAAACATAAGTTTTTAAAAAAGTGTTCCTTAACATTTCACTCAAAATTGTTTTGTTTAGTTTGGGGCGAATTTTGTTTTTCAATATTTCATTCAAAATGGTTTTTTGAGTTTGAGGGCGAATTTTGGACTTCTCACAAAAGTATTATATTGGACGTTGCAGCTAGTCCAATTCCCTACATTTTGGTGTATAATATGTTTTGCTCAAAAGTTTTTCATAAAACAAAGTTTTTAAAAGGGTGTTTTTCAATATTTTATTCAAAAATGTTTTTTGAGTTTGGGGCCGAATTTTGGGGCGTCATGAAATAACTCCCCAAAACAAAAATGAAATAAATCCTCAAATTTGGGGACTTGTTTCATTATGAAATAATTCCCCAATTTAAAAATGAAAAAACCCCAATGAAATGAAATACTTCCTAAATTAAAATGAAATAACACCCCATTTTTGGGGATTTATTTCATATGAAACAAATCCGTAATTTTAAAATGAAATAACTTCCCATTTAAAAATAATGAATTATGGAATAAGTCGGTTTTAGTGACATTTCTAAAAAAGTAGGTCGCTCTTACTTTCGATTAGGACTTCAATGTTTAATACATTTCAGTTTAATCGCTTAATAAAAATTCCCTTAATGTGTCCAATGTACCCCAGAAGATAAAACCCGCCTGGAAGAAGGCCGGCTATCAGACATATATTATTTTATTTCGTGTGATAAAAGTAATATAATGAAATAACTCCCCAAAAAAAATTTAGGAATTTATTTAATTTTTGAATTATTTCATAATGAAATAACTCCCCATTTCAAATGTGAAATAATGACCCAAAAAACGAATTAAATCCCCAAATTTCGTTGTTTGTGCTTTCTGAACAAATTTGTAGGGAGTTATTTCATTTTTGTTTTGGGGAGTTATTTCATGACGCCGAATTTTGGACCTCTGACAAAAGTTGTTGTATTGGACGTTGTACCTATATTTTGGTGTGTAATATGTTTTGCTCTAAAGTTTTTCGTAGAACAAAGTTTTTTAAAAAAATGTTCTTAACCATTTCACATCAAAATTGTTTTTTTAGTTTGGGGCCGAATTTTGGGCTTCTCACAAAGGTTGTGGTATTGTTCGTTGTAGCTAGTCCAAGTCCCTGCATTTTGGTGTATAATATGTTGTGCTCAATAGTTTTCCATAAAACAAAGTTTTTAAAAAAGAATTTTTCAATATTTCACTCAAAATGTTTTTTTGTTTGGGCCGAATTTTGGACTTCTGATTAAGGTTGTTGTATTGGACGTTGAACCTAGTCTAATTCCTTACATTTTGGTGTATAATATCTTTTGCTCTAAAGTTTTCTGTAAAACAAAGTTTTAAAAAAAAGTGTTTTTCAATATTTCACTCCAAATTGTAATATGAGTTTTGTTCCGAATTTTGTAGTTCTGACAAAGGTTGTTGTATTGGACTTTGTAGCTAGTCAAATTCCCTATATTTTGGTATATAATATCTTTTGCTCTAAAGGTTTCAAAAAAGCGTGTTTCAATATTTCACTCAAAATAGTTTTTTTTATTTTGGGTCCGAATTTTGGACTTCTGACAAAGGTTGTTGTATTGTAGCTAGTCCAATTTCCTACATATTGGTGAATAATATGTTTTGCTCTAAAGTTTTTTATAAAACAAAGTTTTTGAAAAAGTGTTTCAATATTTCACTCAAAATTGTTTTTTTAAGTTTGGGGCCGAATTTTGGACTTCTTGCAAAAGTTTTTGTATTTGACGTTGTAGATAGTCCAATTCCATATGCTGGTTTAACATATGTTTCGCTCTAAAGTTTTTCATAAAACAAAGTTTTTAAAAAAGTGATTTTCAATATTTCACTCAAAATTGTTTTTTACCCTCCACCACCATCAGTGGTGATAGAGGGTATATATAACTTTGTCATTCCGTGTGTAACACCAATTTATATTCATCTGAGACCCAACAAAGTATATATATTCTTGGTCCTTATGAAATTCTGAGTCGATTTAGCTATGTCCGTCTGTCTGCCTAAAACACGCTCACGTTAAAACTAAGCCAAGGGCATCAACCAAATTTACCGAAAATATTTATCACTATCGAGAAAATTTATGAATCAAAATTTAAAACAACCTCAAAAAAATAAGCATGTTTTACACATTCTGATGTAATTTTCTAGAAAACTATGTAAGATAATTCCACAAAAATCACCAAACATTTGTTTCTATACAAGAGCTTAATCTCTACGGAAAATCGAAAATTGAATCGGTCCACAATTTCATATACCTCCCATACAAAAGTACATTTTCCCGGAAATTTGGTTTTTTGTTAATAAATTCCGTCGTAATGTCCATATCTTCACAAAGTTTAAGAAATTAAAATACTATATCAATAGAATTTATTCAGAGGAAAAATTTTTTGGATGGATCCATAATTGGTCATAGCTCCCATACAAGGTTCCCTCCCGAAAATCAGTTAAACACGCATAACTCATTACTAAATTAAGATATCCATATAAAAATTGGTACAAGTATTGCTCTTATATACAAAAATATTACAATGAAGGTTTATTTGGATCGGTCCATAATTGGTCATAGCTCCCATACAAGGTTCCCTCCCAAAAATCAGTTAAACACGCATAACTCATTACTAAATTAAGATATCCATATAAAAATCGGTACAAGTATTGCTCTTATATACAAAAATATTACAATGAAAGTTTATTTCGATCGGACCGTAATTGGTCATAGCTCCCATACAAGGTCCCCTCCCGAAAATCACTTAAACGCACATAACTCATTACTAAATTAAGATATCGATACAAAATTTGGTACAAGTATTGCTCTTATATACAGAAATATTACAGTGAAAGTTTCTTTGGATCGGTTCATAATTGGTCATAGCTCCCATACAAGGTCCCCTCCCGAAAATCAGTTAAACGCGAATAACTCATTACTAAATTAAGATATCGATATAAAATTTGGTACAAATATTGCTCTTATATACAGAAATATTACAATGAAAGATTTTTTCGATCGGTCCATATTTGGTCATAGCTCCCATACAAGGTCCCCTCCCGAAAATCAGTTGAACGCGCATAATTCATTACTAAATTAAGATATCGATATAAAATTTGGTACAAATAAATATTGCTCCTATATACAGAAATATTACAATGAATGATTTTTTCGATCGGTCCATATTTGGTCATAGCTCCCATACAAGGTCGCCTCCCGAAAATAACATAAACGCACATAACTCATTACTAAATTAATATATCCATATAAAGTACAATTGTTGCTCATATACAGAGAAATAATATTGTGAAATGTTTTTTCTATCGGTCCATAATTGATCATAGCTCCCATATAAGGTCCCTTTTAGAAAAACACACATACAAGGTTTCCTTCCGAAAATCAGAAAAAGCGCACATAACTCATAACCAAATATTTATATCCATACATTTAGCAAAAATATAGCTCTTATGTACATAAATTCACTATAAAATTGTTTTACGACCGGTATATATTTTATCATAGCTCTCATACTAGTTCCAGAAAATCACTTAGATTCACAATATTTATTACCAAATAATGATATAGATACAGAATTCTGAAGTTTTGTCTATATATACATAATTGGACATAGCTCCCATACAAAGTCCTTTTACGAAAATCTCTTAATCGCACATTACTTATTACCAAATAAAGCTATTGATACATAATTTGGCAAAAATATTAGTTTTGTATACAAAAATTATATTTCTCCTATACTAGGTTTCCCTCGCGAAGGGTAGTCATCTTGACGCGTAGCGAGGGCTTGTGTTGACTCATGCAGGCCGTGCTTCTAGGGCCACCCATGCCAGAAGGGCCACCCATGCCAGAAGGGCTCATGACGAGCACATACTAAGTACTACCCATCCCACGACTGTAGCGTCTGTTTCTCCCCGATGTGGCGGCTACCAGTCCTCGCATCTGTCAGAAAATTATCATCATTATTGTGATGGGGCCTTTTTGACATTGCAGTCCGTTCGGGTCTAGTATACCTAATGTCCAACGGTCCGTCCCTTCAAAATCCACCTAGCGTCTGTTTCCCACATTGGGCGGCTAGGTGGTCTGCAACAACACCAATGCAGAATCTCTATACTTGGCAGCAAGTATAAAATGCACAATTTCTAAGATGTTATGTCCGAGAAAAAACCGTGCCCCGCGTATCCGGTAAGGGGCCTCATAATCTCCGCAGACCCTACTCCCACGGCGAAGGCGACAGGCTGTGGTGAGTGAAGTGCGACTGCCACCCAGACTAGTTCGACGGGGACACCGGGTCGGGCTAGCCTGAAGGTTACCGGCGCCAAACCCACAGCGACTGCGAATTTAGGGAAGCCTGGATTCGTCAGTCGCAACACAAAAACAGCATCTGGCTCCAAAGCTGGATGCAGTAAAATAAGCAGCGAGGTACCTCTGGATTTCTCCGCAAGTACCTCACGTGCAGCTCAGGCCCGTATTGGCAATAAGCCGATAAAACCCCCTGTTTTGGGGACTACCAAGGCCTCGAAAACCAAGGTAGAGACCCCAGTGCCGGTTATGCACGCGGAAACTGCGAACAAGATTTCGGGTTCCCAAAACGGCATCTCCCAAGGCCACCTCGGCAGACAAGACCCTCAGCACATAACACCCGCTAGAAGGGCCTTTCTACAGCGGCGCTTCGCCGCAAAGATTTTGAGTCGCTTAGCTGGTAAACCAGTCGCTCACCGAAGAGGATAAGTCCTCTCTCCAATGGGCTAAGGAAAAACTGGCTGTTCTGGAGAAAAGTCCCCCCTAACGCCCAAAGACGTGCCTAAACGGCAACGTTCTGAGGAGGTGACCAATCCTCAGGGCCATCAGCCCGGGACAAAACGTCCAAAACCGTCACTCCCCAGCCGCATGACAGGACCTTCAGTGAGGTGACCAAGGACCATCTCACGAGTGCTGTCATCGACAGGGGTGACATCGACGGCGCTATGTCCCCATCTAGATGAGACATAGTACGCAAGAAACTGATGGGGGTGTTCTGGGAAGTTTTTAAACAGAACCCTGGTCCCCCCCTCAGTGTGAGGACGGCGGTTGGTTTCACAATCGAGTGAAACTAATGGCTTGTTCCAATGAGCGTTCGGCTTCGCTCCTAGAGCAGGCTGTCGCTCTTATCAAGGATCCGTGGGAAGGCGCTAAGCTGGAAATGGTCTCTGTTGACGAGATCCCACGAAGGCCATAATCCTCGCGGAACCTCACAAAAAGGCGGAGATAATGGAACTCCTACGGGCTGGGAATCCGGACCAACACAAGATTGGAAGGTCGTCAGGGTCTCCCAACCAGTAGGTAGCTCCAGAAGAATTTTGGTGATTCTGAACCAGGAGTCACTGGCGTCGCTTCGTGAGAAACAGGAGAAGGTCTACTACGGCTTCGAGTCTATTTTCCTCCGTGTCTACCGAGGCGACGACAAGGGACTGCTGGAAAGGGATGATCTCGATCCTGAACAATCTTCTGCAGAGATGTCATGCGACGAGACTCAACCAAAGTACCACTAAATCAACCTCTCGATTGGTTAAGGGTTTCTTTGACGGAGTGGAACTGTCAGTTGACGAACACGATCTCCTTGCCTCAGACAAGGAGGACGCCAACGTCACAGTGTTGCACATTGACACAAAAGGAGATGGTGAGAGTAACTCAAATTAATCTCCACCACTCCAAAGCATCTTCGGCTGCTCTGCTCCTCCGTATGGGCGTTGGTGGGGAGGAGCTCGCCTTAGTCCAAGAACCCTTGATCCACCAAGAAAGGGTGAGCGGACTGGGCATGAAAAGCTATAAGCTACTATACCAAAGAAGATCTGGTAAGATTAGATCCTGTATAGTAGCTAAAAGCAGTCTTAACATCTTCATCCTCTCTGATTTCAGTGATGAAGACAACGTTGTAGCCACATGGGAAACCAGTGTAGGTGCTATATTGGTAATATCCGCTTACATGGCTCACCACCACAGCGACCAACCACCAAACAACTTGGTCTGCAGATCTATTGAGATGGTTAACTCCAAGGGAATGCCGATCATCATAGGGGCTGATGCAAATGCCCACCACACTGTCTGGGGAAGCTCGGACATAAACGCTAGAGGTGAGTCACTATTTAACTTCATTCTATGCAATAATCTTGATATTTTAAATACAGGATCCGAACCGACCTTTATTGTTTCAAACAGAAGGGAAGTTCTTAAAATCACGCTAGTTAGTACTATGCATCATGATTGGATCAGGGGATGGCATGTCTCGAACGACTGCTCATTCTCTGACCATCAATATATCGATTTTGAAATCGTAGCTAATGTAGAGGTCACAAGACCCTTTAGAAACAGGAGAAGAACGGACTGGGAAAAGCAATCTGCTTTAATCTCACGTTCGTCTCAGAATATACCGATTATTGAGAACATATCGGACATAGAAAATGCGGTGGAAACGATAAACCACGTTTTCGAACACGCGACTTCACTGGCATGTGAACAAAAGACCTACAATGGCAGAAGCAGACCTCCATGGTGGTCTGCGGACATTGCGAAATCTCGAAGAGAATCGCGAAGGCTATTTAATGAGGCAAAGAAAACAGGAAACTGGATTTCTTATAAGACCTCTGTAAATAGATTCAAAAATCTGATAAGAAATGCGGCGTGGAAGGTTCCTCCGAGACCAGTCGACTTCGCAAAGTCTTATCGTCAACTCCTCCAGTCCCGAGTTTCATTCAGAAATCATGTGGAAACTGGACGACCAGCAGCCAGGAAACCTTGGAAGTTCTAATGGCTACGCATTTTCCAGGCTGTCAATCTCCTGAAACAAGAATTGACATGCTCTCAAATCTCCCAGCTGATACCAAAATATCCATAAATGAAGATAGGATCAAGTGGGCAATTAAGAGTTTTGACCCATTTAAATCACCGGGTCCTGATGGTATTATACCTGCGGATCTGCAACATAATGCTGTCCATCTAATGCCTTGGCTAATTCGGTTATATACTGCCTGCCTTAAATGGTCGTATATACCAGAACCCTCGACCAAGTGTA
>NC_060953.1:24199386-24201503 GCF_022045245.1 Lucilia cuprina
TATGTTATTACTTTTCTAATTCATCAAATATTTGTAGAAATAAGTTTTCTCATGTCTTTAATAGAAAAAATCCCAAAAAGTAAATCAATTACAATTACAAGATTTATTGAACATTATAAATTTAGTAATTTGCATGTATGTATGTGTGTGAAAGATTTAGAGATTTTCAAAATACAAATACATATATAGTTTAGTTCTACGCAAAATTTTGTTCAACACATATTGATAATGCTCTTTAAATACGGTTAAAGAGCTTTTAGGGGCTAAACCTAGTATAGGTTAGGTTAGCAGGCTGTCCATTGCAGATCGCATTAGGGGCACACTTGGGTCCATGTTGTGATTCCTTTGTGGTACCTGAAAAGAGAAAGAAAAACGGTCGGCGTATTATTACACTTCGACCCATCTACTCTGGTTTCCTATCCAAACCATTTTGTCGCACGAATAAAGGAGTCTATCCTTCGGATGTCAGCCTCACATAGATCCGTTAAATCGTGCATGACATTGGCTCCTAGCAGATTCGATCTATGCTCCGCTAGGGCAGGACACTGACAGAGGAAGTGAACAGTACTCTCTTCTTCCTCTTCGTCTTGACAGCTCCTGCAGAAGTCATTACTAGGAAGGTCTAGTCTTCTAGCATGGAGCCCAAAAGGCCAGTGGCCAGTCACCACTGCAATCAAGTTTCGAAGATTTGCTCTCGGAAACTGAATTAGAACTCGTGGTAGGTAGCCACAGTCGACCATCTGTGTTGCGCAAGCTCGTGGAGTTTTTCGCGAATCGAGCGTTTGCAGCTTGAAAGCGGAATGCCAACGAAATTGTCAGTGTACTCTGTCGCTAGTGAGGAATCTTTCGCAAGAGAGTCCGCGATGGTATTACCAGGTATCTGTCGATGACCTAGAATCCAATACAGTCCCACTGTGGAATGCTTCGCCATCTCGTTTAGAGATGCCCGGCATTCTAGGACCAGGTGTGATGTTGTATAAACACCACTTGCAGCCCTTAGGGCAGCCTGACTGTCGGTATAAATTCGAATATCTTCATGATATATTCGATAGAACCTGAGCCAGTTTGCAGTCCGTTTTATGGCTGATAGTTCAGCCTGAAGTACGCTACATTGGTCAGGAAGTTTAAAAGAATCTTCCGTTCCAGTATGTGCAATATAGAAGCCACCGCCTACGCCATCTTTCGATTTAGAGCCATCGGTGAAGACCTGATACGAACCTTCACGGAGGATAGATTCCATCTCATTTGGGTCGTGTTGAATCGACACTGAAAAGCTTCTATTAAAAGATGGTTTGGGAAGTTGATTATTGTAGAGTGGCCTGACTTAGTCATATGCCACCTGCCGATTGTACTGAGTCTAATCGCTGAGTTGAGGGCAACCTCCTGAGCCATTAGATCAACAGGTAACCAATTCATCATGACAAAGAGAGCCTTTGATGGAGTGGTACGAAGGGCACCTGTTATCATTAGCGCCGCTGCGCGCAGGATTCCTTCAAATAACTTTCGGTGGACGTCCAATAGTAGGGATTTCCACCAGACGAGTGCACCATACATCAGTATGGGCTTAACTACCATGTCGAAGAGCCATTTCGTATTCTTAGGATTAATACCCCAGGAGAGCAATAGGTAAATTGCTCTCCTACATGAGTATAGGGCCGCAGCCGCTTTGTCCACTCTGGTTTGAGTGTTCAGATGCCATGATAGTTTTGAATCCAGGATGACTCCTAGATATTTTGCACTATCAGATAACTTTAACTCGACCCCATTCAAACGAGGGAGAGTGAAAGTGGGTATCTTGTATTTCCTGGTGAAGAGAACAAGTTCCGTTTTAGCTGGATTTATGCTTAGTCCGCAGTTTGTACTCCAGGTACTAAGTGATCTAAGGGCAGTTTCCATTCTATGCGATATAGTGTCCAGGTATTTTCCATATACTACGACAGACACGTCGTCCGCATACGCAATGACCCCAAAGCCCTTGGACCTAAGTTCCATGAGAAGGGGATTCAATACAAGGTTCCATAGTAATGGAGACAGAACTCCACCTTGTGGAGTTCCGCGACTAGCCACTTTCGTGACATTTGCTGCTCCCATTTCCGAGACGATGACCCTTTTAGTCA